>NW_024475796.1:0-30102 GCF_004785595.1 Juglans microcarpa x Juglans regia
TATAATTGTGTGCTATCATGGGTACGTGTTCCTTCTTCTTCCCTTTGATTCTCTTCTCCCTCTGATCCTGAATCCTGATGACATGCTGAGAAACAACCTCATTTTTCCCAAAACTTTTCTTACTACTAAATATCGAGTATCAGCATTAATACAGTTCTGCAATGCGTATATTTATAATGATGAAATGCATTTTCTATAAACTGCCATATCAAAGAATAAATATTTTTGGTATCTAAATAATTAAACATTTCCAACTAGATTCAAGTCCAACTGAAGGATTTCTGTCTTCTTGTTTCGGTATCCTTTACGATTTTTCTAAGAAACAAAGCACAGCATATTCGAACTGCTTTGCTTAAAAAATTGCGCCAACATATTTTTTTCTAAATTCGTATAATTGTTTGGCCTAATAAGTAAAGATGAGAAAATATAAATGGAAAGAGAAAACTCTATTAAATGCAAGCGATGCGCCCCTTGCGCAACCAATGTACATGGCATGGGACCCACAAAATTAGGCGGGACGTTTTGGACTTGCGAAATGGGACGTTTTCAGACGTGCGGGAGACGAAAATGAGATGGGGGAAATGTCAAGAAATTTCCCAAATTCTTGCGAAATGAGATGGGGGCGTTTTCAGACGTGCGGGAGACGTTTGGGCTTGCAGAATGGACGTTTTTTCATTTTATCTTATTTTATTTTATTTTATTATTATAATTTTTTAAAATTTTATACAAAATAAAAATAATTTAATTTTTTCAAATTTTAAAATAAATAATATTAAAAAATATATTCTAACAATATTTTATTTAACTTTCAACTTTTATCTCAATTTATCTTATTTGTAAAAAAAAAAAACGAGACCTTAAATGAGCATTGTCTAAAATTTCAAAAAACCCATCTCCTCCACGATCGCATTCTCTACTCTCTAACTTTTTGAACAAGAAGGGTTTCAGGGTTTATATAGAGGCTTGGCTAGCTGCATGAAGTTGGTCCCTGCCACCGGGATTTCTTTTGCCATCGGGATTTCTTTCATGTGCTACGAAGCATGCAAGAGGATAAGGGTAGAAATAATGAGGAGCATGAAAGAGTTTTTTGAAAGTACCAAAAGATCTCACAAAATGCTAAGAATTAATTTTTCATTTGCTGCAAAGCTTGCAAGAGTATGCTGATAGAGACTAATGAGGAAGCATAAAAGAGTGTTTTGAAATCACCAAAATGTCGGGATATTAGAATGAGGAAGCATAAGAGTTTTTTGAAATGACTAAAAGATCTCACAAAATGCCTCTCTCATATCAACTTCTTTTTTTCTCAAGTTTTCTGGGTTAAGTTGTGTTCTTTTATTGTTTACTCACCTCTGGATTACTATTTGTTATCAACGTTTTTTTTTACCTCTTTTGTGACTCAGTTCAATGAGCCTTGTTTGTGAGGTTAGATCTGATGTTTTTTTGGAAGATATGAATACCAATTCAAAGAATGTTAGAATGATGGCTTCAGTGGTAAGAGTATAAGCTTTCTCGAACTAGACCGTTTAGCACTACCTATTTCATGCATTGGCTGCTATAAGATAAACCTCGTAAATTTTGGAAAACTTATCCAAACAAGCAAATGTTTTAGACCATTGCTTTTAGGTTCAAACATTTGTTGGTTTGTCGTTCGGCCCTACAACATTATAAAACAACTTCCGAAATTCCAAACGATGCTCATTTTCAAAGGATAAAAATTTCTAATTGCTTTTCTCGACTTTTCCTGATATAAAGGTTAAGACAATCGTTCAGTATTGGAAGCTCCATTGTCAAGACGATCTCTCAGAGCCCCCAGATGAGGAACACAGTCAGTCAAGTTGTTCAACAAGTTGATAGCCAAGATTTTGAAAACATGTTTGCTAAGCTTGGAAGAGGCCAAGGTGGTGGCCTTGATTTGCCTAGGATGTTGCAACTTCCAACAAATGATGCCTGTTGTTTCCCAAGTCCTCAGAGGTGGATCAAACCACTCTCAACTTTTTCCTGCCATGGAGGCTAAAGCCCAACCGCACTATAATGAGCCCAAGGTTGCGAGGATTGAGCGATCAAATCCATCTGAAAATGTTTTCTATCATGTAGTCAAAAATGCAATTCAGTTATTCGACATAAGTGGTTTTGAAGATCTTATTAATGAATTGTGCAGCGATAAAGATCTTGCTGATGAATATAAGGAGATGTTGCGCCGTGATGTTCATCAACAACTTCAATTGCTTACCATAGATTGTCTATTTAAGCAACCTAGAATTTAAAAATCTCACGCACGAAGAGTCTTCCAGAAAAAATTACAAATAAAGGAATAAACTCACGTCTATATACATTTGAATTGTCCAAATGAAGCAATAAGCATTTCCTGCTTTGTTTGGTTGTTAATAAGCCAAGAGAAAATCAACGAAATGATGATGCTTACAAAGAATAGAGGAATCAGTCGATCCAAGAATACCCACAATCTAAGAGAGAGACATGCGTGCCGACAGAGGGGGAAAACCCAAGATCTAACCTGAGTGGCGATGGCAAGTGCATATGCAGAAACGATGGAAAGTGAATGCGGAGGAAATATAGAGTTGAGCTTCTCAAGGTTTGCAGAAGTCGGTCATCTTCTTTTCAATGGTTTTTTCAATTTAATATTTATTTGAAAAAAAAAAAAACAAGTCCCACCATGTGGGGTGAGGGATGCGCGAACTGACTGAACATAGCGGAATTGTTAACATAATTCGACATTCGAAAAGTAGTCTAATAAGACGGGTTGAGTTGATGTTTAAGATGAGCCAAAGCATAAAAAGATCAAAAAAAATTTTTAAAAAAAAAAACTGTTGGGAAATATTCTGAAATGCTTTGTAAACTAGAGAATATGTAAAATAACAAGAACAAATTTGAAAGAGAGAACCCGGTGTTGAGGCACGTTGTGATAGACGCTTTCCTTAGAGTAGATTCCGCCGCCTCCAATATTAAACATGCACTAGGCTTCTTGACAGTCTACTCCCAAGATAACAAAGTTGGTTCCCGTTAATCTCCTCGTCGGTGCACACAAAAGGAGATCCTCGACCGATATAAATAGCCAAAGCCCAAAGACAGAAAGACAAAGAGAGGAGGTGTTTCTCTAAGTTTGTAGAGATTTGAGTTTTTGAATTTGTGGTGGGGTTCCCTATTTATAGAGAATGAAAGGGTACTTATGAAAAGTCACAACTATTTAAATGAAATGGTACATGTGAAGAGTCACATCACTTAAATGAAATGGTACATGTGAAGAGTAATCACATAAATGAAATGGTACTTGTGAAAAGTCACAACTTAATTAAATGAAATGGTACTTGTGAAAGTCACAACTTATTAAATGAAATGGTACATGTGAAAAGTCACATCACTTAAATGAAATGGTGTTTGTGAAAATCACAACTTAAATGAGATGAAACACTTTTGAGAAGTCACAATTTTCAAATATTAGAGATACATTGAAAAGGTTTCTAATTCACCAAATGACAAACCCTTTGTTTGGTTGAGAGCGGTTAAGGCTCATATCCCTAAGAGGCATACATTGGTTAAAGTACCAAGACACAAAATCTAGATAACCGAACCGATACATTGAACAATGGTAATGGTTCACATTATTTTTCACTTATATCATATATTTTAATCATTTCTATGATGAAAAATCAACAATTCTCCACCTGATTAAAATATTTTAAAGAACAGAATAGAATACAATTTTCTTTCTTTGGGACTAAGTACTATGCATCAATAGAGTAGCTTGCGGCTTTGAACGTCTACTTAGTGTTAGCGTGTTTCATCTGAAAGATCCATAGTGAACCAAGTCTTGAACCAGAATCTTTAACTCATGCTTTTCACACCACACACATAGTACGGCATATATCAGGTTCCTTTCAAGGTGGTGCATAAAGGTCGTGCACCGTATCTTGGATTCATGAGCGCTCTGAAATAGCCCAATTACCATAGACTGCGGCCCACAGTCACACTCACATAGGTGAGTCTCCAAGGTACTGCAATTCAATACCTCGCCTTAGTCTTGGACTCATTCAAAACATTTCGCTTTTCCTTTGCCATTGCTTTTTAGCACTCACACCCTAGGGATGAACCTATAATAATATTTTATATGCTATCCAGTCACTCAAATAGTTTGTTCTTCCCATTGAACTTTTCTTGGGATCTCCAGTCAGGAAGGTTGGGTTGCCACTATTGGTGACCTAATTAATGGACTTCAGTCCCATCCCCCTTGATTACATATAACCTTCGACTTTGCAGTCCTTTCGTCAAAGGATCTGTAAGGTTATCTTCTGACTTTACATATTCCAAAGTCAGGTATCCTTCTTTATCAGGTATCTTATCGTAGAATGCCTGATACTTAATGTCTCTCTTATGATTAAGTGTTTTTATTACAAAATACTTATCACAGCCTGATTGTCACAAAGAACAGAAATGGCTGGCATTGGTTTTTAAACTAGTGGAATTTCTTATAATAAATTCTTAAGCCACTCTACCTCATGTCCGGTAGTTATCTAAGGCTATTAATTCAGCTTCCATAGTAGGATGTGAAATCACAGTTTGCTTAGAAGATCTCAGCCACAACTGCTCCACCGAGAGTGAAAATATATCCACTTGTTCCCTTACGATCTACTGTGTCAGTTATCCAACTAGCATCACTATATGCTTCCAATATAGTGGGATACCCAGAATAATGGATACCTATTCATGGTTCCTTTCAAATATTTAAGAATTCTTTCCAATGCCTTCCAATGAGAATTATCAGGCCTACTAGTATATCTGCTAAGTCTACTCACAGTATATGAAATATCAGGTCTAGTAGAATTAGTAATATACAGTAACGTACCAATAATTCTGAGAATATCTCAGTTGTGACACAGGATCTCCAAGATTCTTACTTAAATGCAAATAAGATCAGAGGATATAATAGGTTTGCATTCGAATCTCTCAAACTTTTAAGAATCTTTTCAATTAATGAGATTGATTTATGTTAATACCATCACGAGATCTCATTAATTTAATACCAAGATTACTTGTGCCTCTCCCATGTCTTTCATGTCAAAATTCTTAGATAAAAAATTTTTAACATCAAGATATATCTTATTGTACCAAGATGAGAATATCATCAACGTAAAACATAGCATTACGCATGCACCATCAACTATTTTAGTGTATAAACACTTATCAGATTTATTTATCTTAAAATCATAAGATAAAATTATTTCATAAACTTTTGGTGCCATTGTTTAGGAGCTTGCTTTAAACCATAGAGAGATTTAATAAGTTTACAAACTTTCTTTCCTGTCCTGGAACCACAAACCCCTCTGGTTGATCCATGTATATCTCTTCTTCTAGATCGCCATTTAGAATGCGGTCTTTACGTCCATTGGTGGACTTCAAGTTTATGGATCGCTGCTAGAGCAATTAAAACACGTTGTGTTATTCTAGTAATAGGAGAATATGTATCAAAATAATCGATACCCTCTCTTTGTGTAAAGCCCTTTGCAACCAGCCTAGCTTTAAATTTATCAATAATACCATCAGGTCTTAATTTCTTTTTAAAAATCCATTACATCCAATGGTTTTTACATCCAGGTGGAAGATCACATAAATTCCAAGTACCATTAATCTTAAGAGATTCTATCTCACTATTTACTGCTTCTTTCCAGAAAGTAGAATCAATAGAAGCATGGTTCCTTTGAAAGTCAATGGGTTTTCCTCCATAGAATAACTATAAAAGTCATGTTCCAAATCATTTTCCTTTCTAACTCGTTTTCCTCTTCCAAGTTCATTTTCTAATCCAGATACACTATAGGATTATTTATAATGGTAGGTTGACTACTGGTGGAAGGAAACTTACTGTAGGTAAAGATCTTTCTAATTTATTTTTGAAAGGATAGATCTTCAAAAATGTTGCATCTCTAGACTCCATGATGGTGTTGGGATCAATACTTGGACTCGGATTTGATTATCAAAAACCTATATTGCAGAACTATTGTCTAGCATACCCAATGAATACTGCATCTACTGTGTTGGACTATTTTCTTTTCTTAATTTTTGGAACATTACTTTGCAAGACAACCCCAAACTCTAAGAAATTAATATTGGGTATTCTACCCTTCCAGAGTTCATACGGTGTTTGTCAGATCCCTTAAATGGTACCATGTTCAAGATAAAAAAGATGCAAGTATTGCTTCCCCCACCATTGCTCAGTAGGCCGGAACTGGAGCATCTTTGACATATCATCAAGTTCTATTTTTTTTCAGAACACCATTGATTAAGGAGAATTGGAGTAGTTTCCTCATGTTAATACCTTCTCCTCACAATATTGAGCTATTTATTAGGGAGTATTCACTCCTTCTATCAGACCTGATAATTTTAATTTTTCTCTCAACTGGTTTTCAACTTCAGTTTTATAGATGACAAATTTACTAATGATTGTCTTTTTTTTCATCAAGTAAACATAACAAAATTTAGACATATCATCTATAAAAGTAATGAGTATTTATTACCACTTTAGAGGAGACACCATTTTAATAACACATCACTATGAATTAATTCAAGTTAGCGATGAGTTTCTTATAATAGATTTAAATGGCTTTAGGCTGTTTTGATTGACACAAATTAAACATTTTTCATCCAATCAACAGGAACTTTAGGAATAATCTCTAAATCCATCATTCTTTTGACATTATGATAATACATGGCCTAATCTAGCGCATTGGCCATATTGAAGAGGAACATGTAGAAAATACAAATTATTATTAGAATCAATTGTCTACTCATTATTTTGATATTTATTACAAACAACCACCACTCACATAGCCTTTCCCCACAATGACCCATATTTAGTTACAATAACTTTATTGGATTGAAATGTATGTGGCATGCCCCATTGAGTAAAGATCCACTATTAGGTTTCTTTCGCCTCTGGTACGTAAAATATTCTTCTAAAGGAAGAAGTTTTCCAGATGTTAATTTGAGTACAATTTTTCTACTCCAATACTTGTGCAGAGGGGTTACCATCTCACTTTCATGTCGCTTGTATCTGATATGTTGAAAAATTTTGCGTTAGAAGTGACATGTACATTGGCTCCTGTGTCTAATATCCAATTAGTAGCACTACAGAGTAAACTTGGGGACTTATGGTTTTACGTTCATCGGTTCCAAGAGTCGGTTCCCGAAACACCATATGAGCCTGTGGGTTAGGCGATCTTGTTGTTCATTGCATTGATATTTCCTCTTCTCTATAGCGACAATTTTTGGCCAAATGACCGGTTTGTTACAGTTAAAACAAATGTGGGTCTTTTATCATCTTTGTTAATATAAGATTTTGGTTTCAAATTATTTCATAATTAGTTTTACCCTTATTGAATTGGATTTCTGATGTAGTGGGTTCTTATGATTTTATGGCCTTCTACAATATTTGCTTTTAGACTGAAATCAGAAACCAATGGTGGGATGAGATCATTTTCCAAGTGTTTGTTCTTGGATCCTAAGGGAGAGATCAAAGTTTCCATGGTCATATCTTTAGTCTTATGTTTAGAGATAGGCCAAAATTCTTTCAGAAGGAGGCACTTGTCTTTGTACAAGCAACTTGGAGACGCTCGTAGGTACCCATTCCGTTGGCCAATTCATGGTAAAGAATAGTTAACTCATGGACTTGCTCTACCACAGATTTGGATCATCCATCTTGAAACCAAGAAATTGGCTTGCGGTGTACTTATCCATTCCGGCATCTTGTACACATTTCTTATCAAGAGCATTCCAAATATCTTTGGCAGATTTAATGTGTTAGATAAACATCAAAAGTGTGTCACTTAATGATTTAAAATCCTACATCTACACAAATTTCTTTTTCTGCATATGTTTGCATTCAATGTACGTGCAGGCTCATGTAAATATCAGAAGAATGATCTTTCTAACAAAATATAATCCAAGCATTGTAAGAAAGATTTTCATTTTTTTGCACGCTTAAATTAATTCCTCCAAATTTCTCGGGTGCAATAGGTTCGTTTTGAATCTGGTGGCAACCAATCAATTAAAACATCTCTAGTTTAACAAGAGAATTCTCTACTCTAAGATTGTTGGGAAATATTTGAAATGCTTTGTAAACTAGAGAATATGTAAAATACAGAACAAATTTGAAAGAGGAACCCGGTGTTGAGGCACGTTGTGATAGACGCTTTCCTTAGAGTAGATTCCGCCGGCCTCCAATATTAAACATGACTAGGCTTCTTGCAGTCTACTCCAAGATACAACAAAGTTGGTTCCGTTATCTCCTCTCGGTGCAACAAAAGGAGATCTCGAACCCGATATAAAATAGCCAAAGCCCAAAGCAGAAGACAAAGAGAAGAAGGAGGTGTTTCTCTAAGTTTTGTAGAGAATTTGAGTTTTGAATTTGTGGAGGGGTTCCCTATTTATAGAGAATGAAATGGTACTTATGAAAAGTCACAACTTATTTAAATGAAATGGTACATGTGAAGAGTCACATCACTTAAATGAAATGGTACATGTGAAGAGTAACATCAATAAATGAATGGTACTTGTGAAAGTCACAACTTAATTAAATGAATGGTACATGTGAAAAGTCACATCACTTAAATGAAATGGTGTTTGTGAAAAGTACAACTTAAATGAAATGAACACTTTTGAGAAGTCACAACTTTTCAATATTAGAGATACATTGAAAGATTTCTAATTCACCAAAGGACACACCCTTGTTTGGTTGAGAAGCGGTTAAGCTCATATCCTAAGAGGCATACATTGGTTCAAGTACCAAGAAACAAATCTAGATAACCGAACGATACATTGAACAATGGTAATGGTTCACATTATTTTTACTTTATATCTATATTTTAATCATTTCTATGATGAAAATCAAAAACTATCAAATTTTGTTATCTCGGAACATATTTAAAAATGTAATCAATCACATTTAAGCGATTTCATATATTTATCACTTAAAGTCTTAATAGATAATGACTCAATATATTTGATAGTTTTCTTTTTTAAAGAAGATCTAAGAATTTTTCTCAAAAGTGTTCAGGATCCACAAAAGGAATTGTCTAAAAAGATGACTTTTGCAATCTCTAATATACAATCTATATTATAATATCCAGATAGTAATATCTACATTATCTTACAAATCATAGGTTTACTATGAATTTATAGGAGGGTAGGGCTGTTTTTGAATAATACTGAGTCTGGTACTTGAAGTCCCAAGGAGAGGAGGCCCTGTGTACACTTTGAGATTTATTTAATTAATCTAGCTTGCATTGATATTCAATATCAATTTGTGGCTAAAACTGAAGGACCGAAGTTAAAATATTTATAGCCGGAAGATTGACCCAATTCGCCTATAAACACGTTATACGAGTCTGTCACTGTATCCATAGAAAAATACTGACTTTGCACATTGTTAACAAATGTTTTCTAGGCCACAGTAAGCTTTGTGTTATATACCGACATGGAAAACAGCAACTTATTTCCTAGACACCCTTGACATTTGACTGGAGTCTTTTCAAGTTTTGAGAAGGCATCCAAGAAGTATTCAGCACGGCTGTTTTGGGAGCCTTTCAGGTAGCTTTCCAGCAAGAGTGACTAATGAGTACTTCACTACATCTAGGGCTCTCGCAAAGCACAAAGATTCAAATCCTTGGCACGAGTATTGATAATGTCACATGACAAAATCATTCCTCATTAGACACTCTGGTAGACATGGACAGACTTTTAAGGTTTGCAATTTCAACTATTACATTTTTACGATGATTTACCTAACAAAATAAGTCTCTATAATAATAAGAACGCAGTAATAAGCAGTACTGCTCTGCTGCAATATAAGCATCCAATAGCTCAGCCTGGCGCCCACAACATCTCAATGAGGTTATCCTTGATCCGAGATCAATCTTGAATAAACCAATTCCGGGATAAGGCTCATAGAAGAACGTAAAGAGTAGACAAGTAAACTTAACTTTCTTCTACTTATCTAGAATTCCCTAACAAAGATATACACAACAGAAGATAATTGAAGACATATCAAGCAATATAATATATAACACCTGTGTTAATGGAGGTCAAAACATCATCCAATGTTATACTTCAGAAAAAGAGACGAATCTGGATCCCAAAAAAACGAAGCATAGTATGTGAGACATATATCACTTTGGAATAAACAATCTACCTAACAACCCCAAGCTGGCAAGCCATGAGAGTTTTTGGAATATCAAAAAAGAAATGGAAATTAGTGGTTTAGACTCAGCCATGAGTGTTGACGCCTCCCAAACCAAGTTCTTGGGCAGGGCCGGTGAAGTCGCGAGCTTGGAAGGCGGCGGTCTGATGTTCCTAATGGTGGAAATGTTGCCGCCCAGAAGGGAAGCTCCTGTAAGGCAAGTTGTGTTTTTTGCATAAATCTGCACAATAGGAGAGATATTCCTCAGCTGGCCCGAGGTAATCGTGGAACAAATGGTGCTCGAGCTGGAACTGCAATCCGCCAAAGAACCAATCCATCCAAGACGAGCAAGCAATATCCAGAGTCCCTCCCGTCTGCTTCTCAAACCAATCATTCCACTAGTAGTCCGAATAGACGTCAGCAGAAATGGTTCAGACAGAATGAATGTGTTGGATTGCTGTTTACAACAAACTGGCACCACGAACATCCTCTCTCTGGCCAATTGGGTAGGCATGACACCAGGAGAGGAAACCAGGTCCAAAATACAGAATCCAAAAATGTTTAGTGCTCTCTGAGGGATCTTTCTCCTAGAAACAATAACAAGAAGTCTGGATGAACAAGTTTGACTTCCAACACACATAACAGGATAAAATGTGTAGTGCTGGTAGCGACTAGGAATCTAGCAGAGGGTCAAAATCCAGCTTTCTTCCATAAAAGGAGGTGTCATGAATGAAAGAATTTTGTGGAGACGGCAAAGACGGGAATGTGTTGGAGATCGGGATCGTGATCGAGCTATTGCAGGCAATGTGGTGGTGCATTATGCGTCCATTTCACCAAGCAATGCTGATACCAGTTAAGCAGTTCCCGCAAGGATCTGCGCAACTTTGTTGTATCCGGGCTTGACATTACTTGTGTAATGCCCAGAATCATGACCTTATATGCACTCTTACCCAGAGGAAACCCAAACATACCACAAAATAAATGAACCAAAACGCTCTCGGACTCAACACCTAAACAACAAGGGAAGCATGAAGCAACGGATAAAAGGGAGTACAGAGTCCCGTGCCCTTTCTTCTCAAACAAACCCTGTTTCGCAACTCGGAGGCAAGCTTTCTGTAATCCCTGGAACCTCGAGACCTTGAAATCTTGAGGTAATACCCAGTGAAAACTGGTCTAGGTATTTCCATGCCGTTCCAGGATGATACGCCGTGAAAGCGTCGGTGACATCCTGGCCAGCCAGATTGAGGGAGGAGCGTCGCCACCAGGGTGATCCTTAACCCAATCAGAGACATTGTAACCTTACCTGAATAGAGATCACAAGTCCTAGCCTCTTGTGCTCCATGAGTCTGTCGGCGGTGATGTATTCTTCTTGTCCTCCATTTTTGTAGAATATTCGAATCGAAAACAAGAATATATATATGTATGTATAAAGAAACCCAAGTGAAAACTATATACAGAGAGATTTAATAACAGAGACAAACAAATTAATCAAGAAAACCCTTTCAAGAAGCGAAAAGAAAGAGTCTTTCTTTGCGATCTATGGGGTTGGTTTTGTTTTTTGAAGATCAAAACCAACAGCCCATTGTCAGGGACAACCCTTGATTAGGTTTTGGTTTTTGAGTCTCTTCCCTCTCTCTCTATCTGTCCGTCTTTTTTTCCCGTGTGGAGGAGTACAGATGTTAAGAATGCTTCTAGTTCTGTGGCTAAATATAGAGAGTACAGCGAAGAGAGGAGAGGTTCAGAGCGAGCACGCGGTTAAGCGTCCCGCATGCAGTGGTTTTATCAAAACCCACGACCAAGTTGGGATGTAGAAAAAAGAACAATTCGGTGCAGCGTCGGGTTGTGAAAGTCCACGGAAATAACCTCTGGCTTTCTTAAAAGATGGCTTTCTTCGTTGTTCACCTCCGTGGACCCGCGATGGAAAGCATTTTGACGACTAAAACGAGGGAAATATGGTATTACTGTAAACCGGCTCCAGGTGAATGAAATGCATCTCTTTTCGGGAAATGCGCACAGCTCACATGTTAGCACCGGTATAGAATGCCAGCCAAACAAGGTACTAAAGCTTTCCCATTCATTTTTTATTTTTTTTGTTTGAAAATGTACCAAAAGTCATTACTTTTTTTTTTTAATGTACGAGGGGCATCCTCAATAATTCATAATTTTTTCTTTTTTGAAGAGGAAAGTTTGGATGGATTTTTTAGTGAAATTTACTTACAATTTAATTTTGTTTTAAATCTTGGTTGTATCAAAAAATTATTTTTCCTTGAATTTTAAGTGTTGAACTTAGGATTCTAAATAAAAATCCAATTTGAAATTCCTTATAAATTTGTCTTAAGTTTGTTTAGGAGATTCTTTCAAGGAAAAAGTTTATACAGTCATATGGTATAAAATTTCTCGAACTCTCTTTAAAAAATAGATTAAATTTAAAATTCATATTATAAACCTAATTTTTTATAATAAAATTATTTTTTTAATAAAATACGTGAAAATTAACATACTCTAACATTATATCTTATTATATCCAATATTATTTTTTTTAATTGATAATATGTACCTTAAGAAATGAATCTAAAGAAAGAGATTAACAAATGAATGAATACTCTCAATTATTCATCTCATCATTATAATTTTTACAAATTTTCATATAAAATATAATAAAAATTTACTTTTCAAATCTAAATAATAATAATATTAAAATAATATTCTAACATATTTAATTCAAATTTCAACATTCATCTCATCTCACTATAAACCTAACCTTAATTTAAAAAAAAAAATTAACTCAAAAGTATGCTAACAACAAGTGGCTTTCTTAAATGAACATCCTTTTCATCCATCTAACTAAAAAAAAATCTCTCTTTTATTTTCTTTTATTAATCTTGTCACTTTCTGATTTAAAATTCACTTATCTTTTACCACTTGTGCGGTTATATATGCTTATACTTTTGACAAAAATATCAAGTATGACGTGCTAATGTTTTAGTCTCTTTCAACTTTGGAATTTCTAATATAGTGTAATGAGTTCTTTTTACTAAAGATAGTGATAATGAGTTATAGGTAGAGAATTACAATATCTTTCATGCTTTTTTTTTTTTCAAAATGGATATAATTATTAATTGCCCCTTATCCTATAATATCGCAAATCTTAAACTCGTGCCTTGAAATAAATTAGAAGATAAATCTTTTAGTCATAAAGATATTATTAAAAGTAAATTTATAAACTAATGTAGCTTGATATATTATGTCAGATTGTAAAGTTACTTTTATTATAAAAGATTACTGATCATGTAAAATCACATCAATTTGTGAGTTTACTTATATAATCTCTTTGTATTAATTGCAGTTCTCAAATGAGAAACACAACAAAAGTAATGTTGCCAATTTAATTAATTTTTTAATAGTGAACCTTACTTTTTTAAAAAATTAAATTGTTTATATTTTATTAAAATTTAATAAAGTTGTAATTATGATGGGTTGAGAGTATTCATTCATTTGTCCACTATTAAAACACCGCGTAATCATTTTGAAAAAGAATATGGTCCACTTTTAAAAATTAATTTTTTCATGTGCGTTCATATTTTATTCACTTTTTTTAAAGCGATTACGCGACAGTTGCATATTTATAGTTGTAAATTTTTTACGATACGCGACGATTACACATTCACGATTGCAAATATTTTTCTCTTTTTTTAATGCAAAACTAATTGAGAGCATCAAAGCTAATAAAGTATTTTCCTATTTAATCTAGCAATTAAAAAAGATATTTCCCATCTTCCTATGAAAACTATTTCAAGTTTTTCAATTTTTATGTTTCATTTTGTGCAGGAAGATACAACTATTTTAAGACTTTTATACAGTTCTTTCCATAAAATATTATTTTTGAATTTAATAATCAAAACAATAATATTTTATTGTAAAACAGTTTTGTGTATATTTTTATTGTCAATTTAGTTAGAACTTTTTTTTTTTTATGCAATTTTAGAATTAAGCATTTTCGAATATGGTAATCGGTAATCGGCACTGATATCACTCTCAAATCTCATGCCCGTTAAATACTACTTGCCAAAAAAAAAAAACCTAGCCGATATTTTTAATTTCTTTGAATGAATAAAATAGCAAGTCTAATATTAGTAAGTGAATAATAAGGATATTGGCATCATATTACTTGCCATAATTAATATTGTTAATAGATTATCTGTTTTTTTTTTCTTGACAATAAAAGGGCTAGAGGGGGCGACTAGAGATGACTTTTCTATTAGGACATGACCATAATAACACCCAACCGCTAGGGAGTCAAATAGGAGGGGTCTAGACGGCGAGAATTGTAGGTGCTCCCTACAAGTCGAATTTACATCATAGCCTGACCCCAGCCCCATGGGGCATCAATGATCCATGAGCCAACGAGTAACCAATATCTTGAACGCTTCCTATTACTAGATTCGACTTCAGGACCTTGTGCTCACTGCCAAACTCATAGATTACTAAGTCCACCCTCAGTGGTAGCTAACCGGGTCTTTACTAGTGGAAAGCATTTTTCCAACTTTTGTTTCCAAATATTTTGGATGGAAAATAAAATAATAAATAAAAAAAAATAAAAAAAGAAAGAAAAAGACAACAAAATTACATTTCTAAAAATGATGTTCTTAGAAATAGACAATAAATGAAAAGAAAATTATGATGAATAAAATGAGCACAAATATGTTAATGTCGAAAAAATAGCACACAGCAGAATGAGAGAATGATGAGGTTGTACGGTGTCAGTTCGTACATCAATAGCGTAATAGAAGTAAATACAGGAAAATAAAGAGATTGAGCACACATTTACATAGTTCAACATAATGCCTACATCCACAAGCATTTGGAGAGAGGAAATCCATTATAATATGTTTTTTTTACAATCTCTAGTCACTCATTTCTCATTATACAATAGAAATCGGCGATCTATTTGCTATAGGAGATATTCACATAGAGCTCTCATTGTGAGGTTAAGAGCTGAAGAAGTAGTCCAGTCGAAGCCACCCTCCTCGTCTAGTGTAGTGAGAAACTAGCAGATTTGAAAAACTCTATTTTTCCACACTTATGAATGTATACATTGTTGTGTTTATATAAGTTGCTGGTTAAACAAAAGTCCTAATCTATTGATTCTGTTCTAGCTATCGTTGAGTATTTAAAATTCAAACTACAATCACTAACTTAAAATTTATAATTCAAATACAAGATCACCATTCCTACTCCTACGTTGTAGAACTATTTCAGCAGTTGTTGAGTCTGTTGAGAGTTGTTCGCCAATCGCCCCCTCATCTCAGGGGAATATCTCGGATAAGATTGGAAGACAACAATCTGAATCGAGTAGCTGCTAGTGGTTTGGTGATAAGATCCGCTAGTTGATCTCGGCTAGAGATGAATTGAACTAGGATCTTTTTATTTGCGACAAGATCACGTACGAAGTGGAAATCTATTTCAATGTGCTTTGTTCGTGCGTGAAATACAAGGTTTGCATCAAATAAGTCGCTCCGATATTGTCGCACCATAACACTGGAGGATTAACCATCTGAAGTCCAAGTTCTAACGTGAGAGATATGTAACACTGAAGTTCCACAGCAGTGTTTGCCAGAGTTTACTCTGCTTCAGTGCTGCTTCTTGCCACTGTGTTCTGTTGTTTGCAGCTCCAAGAGACTGGATTCTATCCAAGGAGAATGCAGTAAGCACTGACCGATCGTCTATCATCACGGTCACTGCAAGTCGGCATCCAAGAAGGCTTGAAACTGTAGTGAATTTTGAGTTGAAATGAATAGACCATGCAAACCATGTGTTTTAAGAATCTGGAATTCTTTTACTATCTGCCATGCGACACTTTTAGTTTATGCATGATTGCTTACCCGATGAATGGAGTAAGCAAATTCAGCCTTGTGAAGATATTGCACTCTCCAACTATACTCCGATATAGAATGGATCCTCAAAGTCACCTTCATCATTTACGGATAGATGCGAGGTAGTGGCAATAGGAGTAACACACGGTTTCAACGATCCATTTTAGACCGCTTCAATAGATCGACTACATTTTGTGCTGTGTCAATAAATTCCATCCACAAATGTAGAGCTTCAACTCCATAAATAAGATAAATTTCCCAGATCTTTGACTGCAAACTCTGTGTAATTAGTAATTAATTGGTTGACAAGTTGTGTATCCGATACAGTAATAATTATTCATCTACGTAGATGAGGAAGAATATATATGAGATTGAGAACGATAGATGAATAAAGAAGAATCAGCCTTACTGTCAACAAAGCCAAGCTGCAGGAGAGCATCTGCAAGCCAGAAAACCACTGTCTGGGGGCTTGGCGCAGACCATACAAAGAACGTTTAAGTTTACACAAATGATTTGGATATTGTGGGTGTTGGAATCCTAGAGGTTGAACCATAAAAACCTCTTCATGTAGTGACCAGTGTAAAGCGTTTTGTATATCGATCTGACGAAGGCACCACCCTCTAGAGACCGCAATCGATAGTACAAGACAGACAGTTTCTGTTTGATTACGGGCTGTAAGTTTCATGATAGTCAACACCGTGTTGTTGATGGTATCCCTTGGCACCAGTCGCACTTTGTAGCACTCGACACTACCATCGGCACGTCGCTTGATTTTAAAGATCCATCTGTAGCCGACGACTTAGCATGAGGATCAGGAGGAACTAATTCCCATATATGGTTTTTGAGTAACGCATCAAACTCCAAATTCATGGTAGCACCAATGAAAGTGCTTTCCTGCTTTAGTATAGCAGGAAGGTTCATGGTTTCTTGTGTTACTGCAGTGAGTAATGCTCTGGGAAGAGGATGGAAGATACTGCCATCGGTATTTGTTTAGGTTTCCTGATTTATTATTGGACCGTGTAGTCATGGCATGTGTATTCTGCATCTGGTTGTATTGAACTAGAGGTCTCATTGGTCACTTACTGACTGTCACTTGGAGGAACATGAAGCTGACTGGACGTAGGAGCCTCAACTTGGGGATGAACCGATACCGATGGTGGTGCACAAATTGGTAGAGGTGGTGATGCAGTTTGCAAGGTACCTACAGACGATAAATAGGAGAAGAAAAAGGAGCAGCAGTGATGGAAGTTGATAAGGAAACTGTATTAGAAGTGTCGTTGGATTCAATAGTAGGTGGCTTTTCACACGGAAAGGATTTTTCATCAAAGATAACGTGACGGGAGACATAGATTTTACTTGTTGCGAGATTCAAATATTTATAGCCATGATGATTTAGACTGTATCCTATGAAATGCATGTTTTGGATCGGAAGCCGATTTTGTGTTTATTGAAGGGACATAAGTAGGCAGCATGCACACTCAAATTTTTAGAAAGTGATAATCTGGTTTACGTTGGAAGACAATTTGAATGGCGACTTATTTTGTAAGATAGGCGTAGGAAACCGATTTATCAAATAAGCGGCTGTAAGAAAAGCATCTTCCCAGAATTGTTTGAGGTAGACGTGAATGTGATAGCATAGATAAACCAATTTCTACAATTTGTTTATGTCTCCGTTCAGTTGCACCCATCTGTTGATGGGTGTGGGCAAGCAATTCTATGTTGATACCAGTATTTTTAAAATGAGTCGTTAATGCACGAAACTCACCCCCAATCGGATTGGAACTTTTTATTTTTCACTCAAAGAGTCATTCACGTAAGACTAAAATTGAAAAAAAAAAAGAGCAACATCAGACTTTAAGTTGAGTGGGAAAAGTCACAAAAATTTAGTGCAATCATCTAAAAGGAGACATAATAACGACAATCAGAGTTGGAAAGAACAAATGCTGGACCCCATACGTCACTATAACTAAATCAATAGGGAACTTGGAGTTGTGATGATGGATCTAAATGGGAGAGCACGACTTTTAGCATTTTGGCCATCGGAGCACACTGGATGTCTTTATTTGCAACAGGAAAGGTGAAGGCTGACACAGCTTGTGAACGATAGGAGGAGAAGCATGACCGAGACGTTGATGCCACAACTGGTAGGAAGCACGAATTGCAGAGAATAATGAGGGTGAAGAGAGGCCGCTGAGCAACTAACGAATATAATCCATCTTTAAAAAACCCTTCGATGAAGGAGTCTCCCCAAGTCATCCTTAACAACAAAAAAAATCATGGTGAAACTCAAAGTAAACATTATTGTTTTGACAAAATTGTTGGACGGAAACTAAGTTTTTTTGGATTTTAGAACGAGTAAAACTTGATTTATGATGAATGGTTTGCAGAAACAGAAAGAGAGGTAGAACTAATTTTAGAAATTCGCAAACCTGCACCATTGCCTACATGTATTTGATCAGCACCATCATAATCTTCATTCCGCAAATTGAGGTTGGCTATATCGTTGGTGAGGTGATGAGTTGCACTAGTGTCAGGGTGCCAATCAGGTGCAGATGATGAAGAACTCGAAGCCACCAATGCTAATGTATTGCGCTAATCAATATTTGCAGCGTAGGTGATGTCAAACTGATGAAAGCATTTTTTTGCTGTGTGGCTGGTTTGCCACAGACTTGACAAATAATAGCATTGCGAGTGGACTGACTGCGTCCAGAAAAATGAAGTTGTTGAGAGTTATCACAAAAACCTCGCCCCCTGTAATTACCACAACCATGGAAAGAATTTGGGTGATTCTGTCAAGTAGCTACATTGACATATGCCTATGTAATGGCTGATTAGTATGAGACAAGTGTGACTCTGTTGTCAGAAGGAGAGAGTAAACTTCTTCTAGAGTAACAAGATCCTTGCGAGCAGAAATAGTAGTGATAAAGGGATCATAGTCATGATCGAGACCAACAAGGGTTGTGATTATCTCATCACATGCAAGTGGTTGACCATCAATGACAAGTTCATCAGTGTAACGTATCTGCATAAAATAATCATAGCAGAGGGGCACCCTTGTGAGCAGTAGCAAGATCAGTACGTACCGAATAATACGAGCTCATGATTGAGGAGGAAGGATGCTTCCAGGGCGTGCCATACACTAGCAGAAGTCGTGTGAGAAACAACTTGTACTAAGATGGTCTCAGTAATAGTAGAGAAAAGAATAGTAAGAACAATAGCGTCTTGACATAGCCAGTGTTCATAGAGAGCGTTGGATGGTAGAGATGACGTTGGTTTCAGAATTGACAACTTGGAGTTGAGTAGAAGGGATGGTGTGGTGCCGTCAGTGTAGCCTAAGAGTCCTTGGCCACGAAAAAAAGGTAAAAGTTGAACTTTCCAGACAGGATAATTTTCACGGGAAGCTTGGTGACGTTGATGGTCGATGGGGTAATAAGAGATGGAACAGTAGTAGGAGAGGTGTCTAACATAGTTGAGGAAGGATAGGACATGGAAGGACGTGGGTAGTTGAGGAAGGAAAGGACATGGAAGGACGTGGGTCAAATGGCTCAATTTGATACCATGTAGAATACAAGATAACTAGCAGATTTGAAAAACTCTATTTTCCACACTTATGAACTATACATTGCTGTGTTTATATAAGTTGCTGGTATAACAAAAGTCCTAATATATTGTTTCTGTTCTAGCTATCGTTGAGTATTTAAAATTCAAACTACAATCACTAACTTAAAAATTTATAATTCAAATACAGGATCACCATATCCTACTCCTACTTTGTAGGAACTACTTCAGCAGTTGTTGAGTCTGTTGAGAGTTGTTTGCCAATATCTAGTTTGATCCTTTTTTATCTTGACCTTGTGAGTTGTGAAGGATGATAGTTTTATTTCACTTCTCGTTGGCATGCCTAACTTACTTTTCTTCTTTTATCATTTTTCTCTTATTTTTCGTCTCGTCCTTCTTTTCCACACTTTCTCTTCCCTTATCTCTTCGTTATCTCTCATTCTTTTGTCTTCTAGCGGTGACTCTTTAATGGGCTGGACTGATTTGAGCTCGATCATTATTCAATTTATATATGGTCATTGGTCATGTTACGAGTCAATTACCGAAGATTCAATGTCGATCTTATAGTCAAATTACTGCATATTATCAAATTTTCAACCACTTTTGAAAAAGTTAGAAAAAGAAAATCTCAGTTCCTTCCTTTTTGAAAAATTAAACGGGTGTAGAACTCACATTTTCTTTTTTCACCACTTCCCTCCCACCAAACGCACAAAAAATAATATTTTAAATAAAATGATTAATACAGTTTTTAAATGAGCAATTTTGCATATTTTTTTTTTAAAAAATTAACAATTTTGATACTCATAAAAAAACTCACTTTTTAATGATTGGTCCAACTTTTTTTTTCATACCATAATTTACACATCTTAACATTGTCTCGAGTATTATTTTATTCGGATTATCATTATTTTTAACTATTTTTTCTCCTTTTACATTTAATTTCCATTTCTCTTGACTCTCTTCCCAAGTTAGGATTAAAATCAAGGGAGTCAACTAGGCTTAAAGGTTTTTTGGGGGTCATTATTAATAAAAAGAACATTTGAGGATATTAAAAACATGTATTTAAAATTTTTTGAAAAAATTAAATAAATATAGATAAAAATTACTATTGGAGCATTTATTTTATGCACATGATGTGGCATCATGTAGACTATATATTTCCTCAAATAAATGTTAAGAACAATTAACTAGAAGTAACCACATAGTGAGTGTAAAATGTACACTGCTATAATGACTTATCTCTAATATTACTCAAAAAATTACCAAAAACATCTCCAATTTTTCCATAAATTTTAGGGGGGCCCTCTTTAGTCCCCTTAGAGACATCTCTGCATACAGCCATAAATAATTCATAGAGTCGGATGAAAGGGCATTATTGTGGGTGCGTTTCTGCAAGAATAAATGTCAGACAAGGTCTTGAGTTTTTAGGCTGCTTTTGTTACCAAAATCAGTTAATTTTGAGTTAAGTATAATTTTTATTTTTTATTTTTTAAGATTTAAAAAATTAAATATTTTTATATTTTATGTTAAAATTTAAAAAAATTATAATGATAAGTTGAGATAAATTGAGATGATTTTAAGTTCCAAACGAAGCCTAAACAAACAAAACTTGATTACGCACTACTAGCTTGAATTCGACACATTTACACCCCTATTTTTTTGTGTGATTTATGAGTCAAGATTCTCACAACATGCCTCTCAAACATAATCCTTTTTTCTTCTCAAGTGCTTTTCATAATCTCATAAAGTTACATTCTAAATTATCAAGTCTTAGCAATATACGTCCTTGTCTAGGATTTCATTATTAAAATCAACGTTTTATAATTCAAAGTACTTTTAAAAAAATTTCTCAAAGTTTTATGAGTATAGAAATTGGCTCGTCTAAAAAATTATAGAGAAATTTACTCCCACCGAATTCTTCTACCAAATTCCTCCCGAGTGATGTGGCTACCACCATGTAAAAAAAAAAAAAAAACACAATTGGTGGAAAATAATGGCATCATCAAATCTCAGTCACCATCGTGGGAGAGTGAGGAAGGCGGGAAGGGAGCTGGAAATGGAGCTATGCCGCACTGCTTCAAGAATGGAGCCTTGATTTTCAGACAGGATGATTGGTTTTATAAAGAAATGAGGGAGGAGGAGGGATGAGAGTGCCTTGGCTTGGCTTCAGAATGGTGCCTTGGTTTTCATAATGGTGCCTTGCATGTTGAAAAATGGAGGGAAGGGGAGGAAGATAAAAGATATTTATAATCGTGAATTGTGTAACTGCTGCTTAATTTTTTTAAAAAAATGAATAAAATATCGGATCTATATGAAAAAAATTAATTTTTTAATAATAATTTTTTTAAAATAATTATGTAATATTTACATACTTTATAATTATATATAGAATTATTCAAAAAAAATGAGAGAGAAGTTTGAGAGCCTTGGATTAGGTTTTAAACGGGTGCGAGAGATAGGAACGGTGCCTCATTTCTTTTTTTTTTTTTTTTTTTTTTTAAATTAATGGCTGCCATGTGGCTTTTGCCACATCATTGTAGGCATTCAGTGGAAAAATTCGGTGGCATTTTGAAAATTTTGGAGAGCACATAACGGTTATAATCTTGAGTATTGCAACGGCCATCGAATTTTCCCAATAGAAATTACTCTCTCTGATTTTTTCCTATATGGCCCAAAAATTTATTTAATTTCTATTTATCACATATTTACTATGATGTGGTCCCTTTAAAAGTAATTTCATTGTCTCCAACAATTCTTTCAATTTGATAAGTAAATTAAAAAAAAAAATCTTAAAACTAAAATTAAATTTGTGAAATAATAAACTTTTAATATGGACTCAAAATTGTTGATTATATGATATTAAGTTTCTTAATATGGAACTCAATGAAACAAACACTAGAATAATCATTTAAGATTGATAGTTTGTATGAAAAAATATTTGAGAACTTGTATTCTTAGATTTCATTAAGCAAGAAAAATTTTATTTTAAGTCTCAATTGTAGTATTATATATTTAATATGGCATTAAAATATCTAAATTTTATATGAAACTTGTATAAACTACCTTAAATAGTAAATACTATAATGAAATATGATTTTAATGAAAAACCACCTGTTAGTTTTTATTAAAAAAAGATTTTTAGTACTTTTGGTATTTTAAATGGTTTGTCGTTTAAATAATTGAATTATAAAATTATTTAAAAATATTATATCAATAAGTATGATTAAAAACAAGCGGATACATAATGAAGAATAATAATGCTATTAATATTAAAAAAAAAATTTTTCATTAGTTACTATTCATTATCTTATATCTTATATTTTATAAAAATACACTTATACCTTTTAAAAATATTCTCATATCTTATAAAAATAAATTATATATAAAATATAAATAATAATAATCCATAAAATTTCTGTAAAGAAACCCACTTTACATGTGCATTTCATGCTAAGTCACTTTTGTTGAACCCTTTTTCTTTCTTCCAGGTGGAAGGACAAGTCCTGTTTGGCTTAAGAGAAACAAGAGAATCATTAAAGTTTGTAAACCTGAAGAAATTAAGAATGGCCATGTTGCCGATGCAGCACAAAGTCCCATCCCATTCCATCCCTGTTTGAAAAATCCAGGCGAGACAGGAAATCCGTACACCCAAGTGAGCTGGAATTTTTTTATTTTTAATTTTAATTTTAATTAATGGGATATTCCTTTGGAAAAGATTATCTCTCGCCATGTGTATTGCTTTGAACAGGCGTAGATATTTTCAGAGACCGCGTCAAATCGCACTTCGCAGGACGCGTATTAGTGGCATGACGATCTCTTGGATATTTTCTCAGAGTGCTGGGCCCCATCCACCATTCTTATCTTTTAGGTCCATTTTGATGTCTTGTTCCTACTTACTTCCCCCATGACTTTACTAACAGAGAATCAGATATTTATGTATTAAATATTATTTTTAATTATATTTATTGATGTGATATATTTTCAATAATACTATGTATTAAATATTAGATGGTTACCTTTACAATGTATTGTATGCTAAGTAAAGAGATATAGGTAGCGTATTCGTCGACGAAACCTTCTTCGAAGTTGGAGAAAAATCTTAGACTTTGCTCGCACCCTATACTCATATACAAGTCACGATAGATACGGTACGTAGGATGACTTTTCTTTAAACAAAAAATGATAGACATACTATCTTTTTTTTTTTTTTTTTTTTAACTTTTTATATTATTATATTTTAAATGATAGACATTTTATAAAATAATTTCAATTTATATAAATTCTTTCGTTTTAAAATATAATTGTATAAAATTATTAAAAAATGATACATTATCATCACTCTTCTTTAAATCACTAACTTTTTTATCTAATTATTACAATTTTTTAAACTGTCAAATAAAACATGAAAAGTAATACTATTTTTCGTAATAATTTTTTTTATTTTATAATATTTTATTTAATTTTTTTTCTCATTTCATAAACTTAATAAAATATTTTAATATTATTAATAGATATACTGAAATATTTTAAATATCCAAACGAGTTTTCAATGAATTGTTACACACGTATATATACATACACGAGAAATGTTTGGTTTGTACAAATTATACAAAAAGAAATTTGTAGATTAAAAAATTTAATGTGATGTATTAAGTCTACCTTATAATTAAAAGTTTTACAACATGACATACTCTTTAATTTATTATAAGATCATCTCCAAACAAATGTAACACTTTTAAACGTTTACAATTTACATGCATCTATACGTGTATATACATGATAGGAGGCAATGACAAACTGCACGAGTTTTATGGAACAGATATTTTGAGGAGAAGTTTCGGGAAGTTTCGGAAACACGCCGGCTGCTGGTCCATATTGCAGGCTAAGCATATATATTAAGGTTCGGTCAAGGAGAAATGAACGGCTTGGTCAACATCAGAAGAAGCTCCGATCTAGATCTACTGATCTAGTCCTCTCTTTGACAAGTATGCTATGCACCCGGCCATGCATGTCAATTGCCACCTACTTCAACATGAGTCTGCATGCATTGGATCCATATGATCTTGACGTACGTACGTACATGGTTACTGCGCGCAAAACTAAAGGTCGTTTCTAATTAATTAAATTGGGTTTAAATCAAGTTATTTTAATAATTAATAAGGACGTGATCAATCCATATTCCATAGCTGTTCATGTGTTGAACCTAAAGGTGTTGAAGATAATGTCAATACAAATCTGTCTCATTTTCGGACCGACACTAGGTTTGGAGGATCTCTTCAAAGATACTAAATACTAATAAAATAATTTAAGTTAATATATTTTATGAGATTTAAAAAAAAAATTAAAAATATTATAAAATTAAAATAATATTACTAAAATATAATTTTTTAATATAATTTTTGTTTTAAAATTTAAAAGAGTTAAATTATTTTTATATTTTATTTAGAAGTTTAGAAAAGTTATAATGATTAAGTAATGATTAATTGAAAAAATTAAAAATTTGAAATTGAAAAGTGTTTATGTTTATGGTGTTTGAGTATTGAAATGAGATGAGATGAAATTAGATAAGTTTGAAGTACTTTACTTTCCAAACCAAGCCTAGAGATTTTAAATTTTTAAGGACCTATATAATGTTATAATGGCAATATTAAGGCCTCGTTTGATACAAAACGGTTTCATCTCATCTCATCTCATTACTACAATTTTTTTAAATTTATATATAAAATATATAAATAATTCAACCTTTTCAAATCTCAAAATATTAATATTAAAAAAATAATATTTTAACAATATTTTATTCAACTCATCTAAAATCATCTCATCCCATCTTACTATCCAAACCAGCTTAATACTTAAGTTTAATAACAAAACTTAATAATTGTTTTTCTCAATATAAGAAAAGGTGCAGAAATGAGAAGCACAAACAAATTGTTAAATGTCAATTAGGATGAAGCAGTAAACAAAAGAAGGTAGCCATTGGAGTCATTTCTTGTGTTCAAGAGCAGCAGAAGATTGCACTGGTCATCAATCTATGTTTTATATATATTTTGTTACTTTTCAACTCAATCCCTGAATTCTTACTTTGTCTTGTCTATCTCTTTATTGTCTGTCTAGTACCTTGGTAAGACCCATTTGCAGGAGAGCGTTAAGGGCAGTTAGATTGTCGAATCGGGATAAGGATGTTAGCTTTAGACACTGAAGTATGAAGGACTGTGTTGACTGGAAACAAAATGAGTAGAATGTTTAGATCGAATTCAACTATTAGTTCCAAGTCGTCGGTACCACCTGACATTGTTAATGAAGAAGATTGTACTTTTGAAGAAACTTCTCCAAGTGATTTCAACCAATGAAATATCCCAAAATTGATTCAAACTCTATTTGTCGAACCTCTTGGGTTCAATCTACTTTTAAAACTTCTTTTAATGTTAGAACGGTTGAACAAACCTATGCTATTTCAAAATCCTAAGAAAAATGCTACATGTTTACTAAAGTCTTGATTCAAGATTTTTTGAAAAAATGCTACAAATACTTGCATATTGGTTCTGTTCAAATTGCTGTCAAACCTTTAACAAGGAAAGACATCAACGCATCTATTATACTTTATTTACGAGATGCTAGATTCAACAAGTTTGAAACTAGTATTTTTGGAATGATTCAATCCTCTTTGTTTGGAGGACCAGTTCATTTCGATTGTTTTCCAGATTTAGCTCTTACTTTGGATGATAATAACATTGTCAAAGTTTTAACTTCGAATATTTTAACATCTGGCTATGACATGCTAGAAGAAAGCAAACCACTTGCTCTTGTTTATCAGATTTACTATCGTCTTTTAAAAATGAATTTAAATCCAAAAGTTATTTCAAAACCAACTGCAAGAAAGACTCTCTTGATCTAGAGTTCTATCCCAGATGCGAACATTCAAGTTCCAAAGATAATTTATTGGAAATATATTTCTATTCCCAATGAATGAACTTTAGAACATGAAGTTCCTCCTATTAAAAGTGTTTCAGATGATTGTGTTTTGGACTACATCCAACAATATTTGGATGAAACTGTTAAAATTAGTTTTGATCAAGCACCCAGCTTAAGAATAAATTTTTTTGCTTGATCTAGATCTTCCTTTGTTGGTTCTGTTTCTGACAATCTAGTAAGAAGATATCAAAATCTCAAACAATTTCTGGAAGATTCAATTAAAACAGCCCAACTGATTAATCCTTTTTAAAATTGAAAGGAATTTCAACATTCTCTCAGGTTACTTCTGCTTATTATTCTACCAAGAATGCCGAAACATCTAAGGATAAGTTCGTAAAGGAATAAACTAATAAAGAAGAAGATACTTCATCTTTATCTCCCACAGCTTCGGATATGGCTGCTCCTGTTGCACCTATTCATCACAGCCTTACTGTGATAAATAGGTCTTTTGAGTTTGATTTAGTTGCTCTTGTTAATAAATATAGTTCAAAAGAAAACCATGATGAGTGAAAGGCCTATCATGCTACTTTTTCTGTTTCAGAAAAATTACGTGTTAAAAGAAAATGGAAAGAAAAGATGAATGACCTGCAAAGGCACATACTTTTCTTAGATGTTGTTGAAAACTATTATGTTGTCATTCTGAAACAAATTGTTTCGCAAGACTCTTCTGAACAAATAGTTTGCTTCCATTCTGGAGTCTGGAACCCTACACAGAGTAATTATAGTACTATTAAAAAAGAATTTTATCTATAGTACTATGTATCTCTAAATTTCAAAGTGATTTACTTAATAAGAAGTTCTTATTAAGAATTGATTGCAAAAGTGCTAAGTATGTCTTAGAAAAAATATTGAAAACATTGCATCAAAACATATTTTTGCACGATGGCAGGCTATTTTAAGTATTTTTATTTTGATATTGAATATATCAAATGATCCAATAATTCTATTCATGATTTTCTTATCCATGAATTATTGCAGACACTAAACCATAAGCAAGAAAAAAGGAAAAGAAAACAAACAATTGCTCCACCCCCATCCCTGACAGAAAACTCATCAAGAATGAACTTGTTTCACCTGTTGAAATTGCCAATAGGTTCACTACCCTTGGCAAAGTCCTTCAACCTACTTCTTTTGCTTCAATTGTTTCTACCCATATGATCCAAACGCCAAACCATTGCTTCAGCACCTATTACTCAATATTTATTCACAAGTCCAAAATTGAGTATATACGGAAGATGCATTTAACCAATCTTTTACATGAACCAAATCGGTCTGTGTATACAAACCCTTTTAAAATTGCTTCATCCTACTTTTCCCCTGGTTTTCACTAGATTCCTGAGATTTCACAAAAAGTCTTCAATTTATTCCAGCCTCTTAGTCCAAACTGATTCAATTGTCATAAAACTCATTTATGACAAAATTGATAAAACAAATTGATCTACCACAGTACTTATATTCTTCGTGTCATAACAGAAGAAGATTGGGGAACCAACCCCTTTACTTCTAAAAGACTTGCTAATACATATATTTCTTATAACTATTATGACTACATCAATGCTTGGAACAGATTCATGTTTTTCCAAGTTCCTAATATAAGTCATTCCTGATTTCTCTATTTTGATAAAAAGTTTAAAGGAAAACTACCCTTCTGGTTTCTCACATGGTGGAGCCAGTTTGGTCCTATTTTTGAAAACTTTTCTGATCCATTACTCAGAGCATTCAAATGTTTTTCCAATGCTGTTTGTCCTAAACTGGAACAGACATATAGCCAAGTTTCCTTACTGTCTCCATTTCTACAAATGGTATAAGAATCATTGGATCATGAAATGGAATTATGAGAGAAATGGTGATATCTTAGTCCGTTATGTTTTCACAAAATGGTGGGATATGTTTCCCTATACCCAAAACATTATTGATTATGTGATCAGAGATTTTTCATAAACTGCACTAGATCTGCAGAATAAATAAGAATTCCCTACTATCACACATGGTTCTCTTGTTTTAACTGGATATCCTTAAATCCAGACACCTGTTTCACTAACTGCTTCACAAAGAGAGAAAGCAACTAGCGCTTCTTCACCAAGAAATCCTCAAAATCCAAAAGAAGACCAATGTTCTTGAAGGATTAAGAAAAATGATTTAATTCAACTCTTTAAAAGATCATTAGAAAATGACAATTCTGATGAAGATAAAAAATCAGAGGCATCATCAGAAGCCTCAGTGGCTGATCCCTACTCAAATATTTTTAGACATGATTCCGAAGGAACCCTAAGATTATCTGACGAGAAATGATACATTGCTCCATTACCGACACTACCAGACGAAGGAAGACTGCTGTCTCTTAGACTGACTAGTACTTTCTGTCAAAGATGCACATTGCTTTATGTCAAAACAGATGCTCCTGCAAGACACGCTAAGAAAGTAATATAAAGACATCATGATTTTACTTTCACGTGAATGAACATTCTCAATTACTATTCACTCACGGGCTCTATTTTACTGTTTCAATTATTGTAAAAGGCGACCCCTTCATCTATAAAAGGGGCACCTCTAATTCAAAGAAGGCAGGCTTAATTCCTCTACTTCTTTCAGAATTTACCTTCCTTCTCTTCTTCGACATACCCTTCTCCACCTGTTCTTCTATAAGTTTAAACTTGTAATTTCAAGCTTGTAATTTTATTAAGCTTATATTTCAATACAAATTGTTATTTATTTATTTTTTGTATTTCGCATACATGCATATGGTCGGTTCTATCGCCTGCTCTTAATTGTGCATACTTTTATCTATTATTTCTTTCATTTCCTGCTTTATCCATATTCTTATTTCCAGTTACATTCCATTGTCTTTGTGGTATCAATAATATATATATATATATATATTGTTTCTCCTTCTTTCTTTCTTCAACACTATCCTACTATTCAAGTAATTAGAGAAAATAGTTGAAATAAATATTAAAAAATATTTAAACGATAAATAAATAAATAAATTAATGTTTAGTATATTGAAAAAACAATATGATAAAAAAACAAGTTCTAGTTAAATTATTTAGATAGGAGCTTTTACATTTTCCACTGGGAATGCTATAATTTCCTCTCTGATTGCTCCCTGCTTTTCTGGTACTAGACCTGATGTAGAGAGAGAGGCCTTGGGGGCTTGGGCTACAAAATTTTGTTGAGAATTGGGGCTGCAAAGAGTACTCATGAAGGGGATGCACTTCAGATAGTCTCAGCCCAGAAAAGGTTAAAGAAAATTGGGGGTGAAGTTGGGCTAGCTTTAGTTGAAGAAACAATGAGGTTTTAAGGAATGGATGGTATCCCACATCGAAAGGAAAAGGCTGAGCAATGGAGCGGCCCACAAACTGGGAAAAGGAAGGCGTGAAGTTAAAAACAAGACATCATTGATACCTATGAAGTTTTTTCTTTGAGTTTTGTTACATACAATTATTTTTATATTTTTATGTAATTGGTTAAAATAATTATTTTATAATTAAAAAAAATAACGTAGTCAATTACATC
>NW_024475797.1:0-29645 GCF_004785595.1 Juglans microcarpa x Juglans regia
ATGTTTTATATTAAAGTTATTGTAAGATGTCGATCCATCTAGAATAATAAGACAGCACCAAGATATGTTTACGATATAGGCTTAGTGTTGCCCACAACATATTTAAAAAAGAAAATGATTTAGCCATAAAGAGATTTTACAAAAGTAAACTCATAAAATGAGCTGCCTTGATGTGGTACGTTAGATTGTAAAGCTACTTATATTACAAAATATATCTAAGTATTATATTAAGCAATGTTAGTTTGTAAGCGTACTTTTATGAGATCTTTTTGTGGTTGTAACACTTGTCTTTTACAAATTTATTCTCAATCATCTCGTATATATTGCCAACAAGATCATGGAGATTGAAATGTAAACATGAGATACTTGATACTCTTTTCTTTTTTGGGCTTCAACAATAAGCAGATCGTACAAATTAGTTATGTAACACCCGGATCCAGCACCGAACCTGCTTTCTAAATATTTTTGTTCTAAGCTTATGAAAAGCCTAGTTGAATTTTTTTATTACAATGTCACGAGCCCAAATTGGTTTTTAATGGATATCAAATTTCTAATGGACTTGCCATTATAGTTAAATTCTTGGAATATTTTTGGATTGGGTTAAAAATATTTTTATGGGCGAGAAAATTTATAGGACAAGTCGTAATATTATAGAGTTTTGGATCGGGCCCAAAAGTCAGAGAAAAAGCCCATTTATTGTATCATACCCATAGCCCAAATACATGGAATGGACCAATAAGCCCAAGCCATGGCAACTAGGGAGCAGTTTTCACTCTCATATCCCATGCACGTACATGATCTACTCCCCTAGGGTTTTCAACAGCGGCTATATATACCACTACTTTGATCAAACAACCATATATATCATCTCCCGATTTTCTCTCCATTTATTTTTAACTCCCCACAATTCATGGTCGCGATGACCTCACCCTCATTCATGTTAACGTCATCGATAGGGCGTTGTTGTGTGGGGAAGTCCGTGGAGCAACCTCAGGAGGACCATTAGGCGACAAGGCAGACTCAACCTTGATCACAAACACCAGATCATCATCGGCCGGTGAAATAATCTCGTCGAAGGAGTTGGTTGTGGGCACCTATGGTGACCTGAGGCCTCTCTGCCACTCTTCAGGGTGCTGGTGAGCGTCTACCCCTTGTGAATGTGGATTCATCCAAAGGCATCGCTCCCAAATGAGCCTTCTTCTTCTTCTTACCTCCTATCGCTGAAGGTAGGCCTCTTTCTGAACCATCTGTTAGAAATTGATGATCGAAAACATGTCCCCTGCTAGGTGCCATTACAAATCTATCAATATTGGAGGGATTGGAATTACCTCTAACCAGGTCGAGCTATTGTTCTTATCTGCCTAGGCTTGTACCAACCGAATGCGAGCCCGTCTTGGTCAGAAAGGATAATCTCCAAGCCACGATCATCGAGAACTGGATTCCACGAAGCCTTAATGGGAAATTCTTGGTTTGCCGACTCTTCCTCAAGAAATTCCCAGCCATCGCCCAATTCGAAGAAGAATTTCTTTTGCCAATCTTTGGCACGAGAATACTGCTTTCAAGTTGGATCAATTTATTGTGACCCTAAAACTGCAAAGATTCCCACCAAGCGCCTGACATCGTGCAAAGAAAGAATTCACAAGCGGTAATGTCAAGATACTCATCACTGTGGGTTCCAAAACTCGTCCCAAAGAACACATCAATCCATCAGAATCCTCCATGCATTAGGCACGAGTTGGGCTAGAGCAAGACCCAGGAAGTCTAGCACATCACGCACGGATGGACAAAGGGAAAGAGGAGCCCTATCGAGCATGGCCAAATACAGGGTCACGGAAACAGCCATTCCCCTCATATTGATGGCTCCACGGCACTGCTTAGGCAGGCCCATGGCCACAAAAGTTGGGATTTGTAGCTATCCCTCGCAGAGTCCAACTCGCGACGGGAGATTCGAAGACTATCGATGGCCATCGAAGATTGAATGAGGAGCAACTACCCCTTCAGAGAAGGGTTAACGGCCACATCCTCAGAGTGAGAAGGAGGGTCGCGTAGTCGTGAAGACCTCTCTCTATGGGATGAAGAAGGGAGTTGGGTTTGGAGGAAGCCATTGATTCAAGAAAAAACTGGTAGGAAAAACAAGGAAGCAGAGTGTTTGGGAGAAGGAGAGAATACAAGGAAAGGAGAGTGCGAAAAGGAGTGTTCGAGAAGAATGAGTAACAGAGAAGGGGAATGCGAAGGGGCGTGAAAGGGAAACATTGTCTTGACAGGGCAGTATGAAATGACAGAAAACCTGTGTAATGAAGCGTCACCATGATACAAGTTCATCACGCTTGCTTGATGAGATTTCGATGGGGTAACTAGAAGAGCTTTAAGCTTTCCTCTTCGGGCCTACCGGGCCATGTCATGGGCTCGAACAATAGATTACAACCAAATCTCAACACAAGGCACATGATACCAACATATATAATTTAAAATCACTTTAATCATCACTTATGATTAAAAAGTTTAATAACAACATAGTATTTTGAAATATAGGAAAATACATAGTAAAATAACTATAATACCATTCGGTTTAGGTCAGAAACAGGGCATACATATTTAGGTCCAACATAGGAATTTAACTACACCAAAACACAAGCTAAAACACTTAATTGGCTTCTAAAATCATATTAAAACAAATGGGTCAAATTAGGATTTTACTTTAAGCTCTTGGCCCCTTTCAAGAGGTAACAAGAGGACCAAAGTGGTAAACCCGTGTGGATGAAGAGCAACATAATATCACTGTTTTAAACCCCAAACCGACCGAAACATCATGGGTAAGAAAATGGTGAAATTTGAAATCCATATGAAAATCATGTAGGAAGTGAACCAAGTGTAACGCCCCGATCCCGAAGGTCGGAGAGTTAGTTCTTAATACCTAAAATCAACTTAAATAACACAACTATAAAATCCAGAAAATCCATAAAATATTAATCCATTTAATCAATCCAAATATCAAAGTTCCTCCATGGACAATAAAAAATTCTCAATAACATAAATTAGAAATCCTCCAGAAATTCAAAATTATCCTTAATTCATCAAATCAAAATACCCAAAAAATAAAATCAGTTTACTAACTACGACTCTCAAATAAGCATTTTACCCTAGCACTTATTCCACTTCGATCATCACACTTGCTAAAACTTCCTACTCTTGTCCTCCAGCTGAACCATCAAATTATCTGAAAAATATATAGATAAGGGTGAGTTATCAAAACTCAGTAAGCAGAGGACATATACTAGTATGTAAACATGAGCATTTAAAATTCAGAATGCAGAAACAAAATATTTTCTTTCAGAATAACATTTTCATAATGCAGCGTCAGATCATGTTATCAAAAATATCAGAGCGAAAGTTCGAAAATATTCATAATCAAAATCCCTTTGGCATACATAAACTAAAACATCACATCTTATCTTATCATATCAGGATAAATACCAAGTTTAACCCCTGGTAGGGTTGTGCAAATCCCGGTAGCTAATCGAGTAGAAACAAATGTGAATCTTCCCCTTATTCATTCTCGGAGCCGCGAGTGTGCGCATAGGAAAGACCACGCAGAAAACCACTTTGTTTCTAATGTGGGTGCACGAGAAACAGAAAAGTTGGTACTAACCCGAACAGAGACCACAGCTTTACACCCGTGGTGAGGTCAGAATGGAACAGAAACAGAAACAGAATGTTATGCCAGAGGTTTTTTGAAATCACATCATATCATATCAGAGTATAGAAAATCATCAGAACAGAACAGAACAAAATCATATCACAAAACATATTTTATGTACAAAATTTCATATTCGCTCTCTTTTTCAAAGTTCAGAAACAGAATGTCAAAAATAAGCTCATGTTTATACCAGTCATGATAGAAAATACTTTATTCCGAAATAGAATCTCATGAGTAGTGCAGAACAAATAACTGAACTCGTTTCAGATTTCTTTTCATAACAAAACATGCACATTTTTCAAAAAGGACCTCAGTTCATTTTATTTTAATGCAAAGTCTAGCATAAGAACCCCGCTTACCTAGACTTCTTAGCTTTTTCAGAAGTTTCTTAAAAAATATCGAACAATAATTAATCGCCACCTATAACATAATAACGCAATTTTCATAAATTTTCAATCGAATGCATATTTCAATATTTAAACCTAAGATGCTAAAATGACCTATTTTATTATTCCTCAAAACCTAAAATTCTCATAATTCCCAAAATACCCTCATTTTTCCAAAACCATCAATAGCCACTTAATCGAATTCGGAATAAGAATTTAATCAAGCAAGTATTAAAATAAATATAAAACTCAATAAAAATTAATATTCAAAATATCTGAAATACCAGCAACATTTTATAAATAAAAAGAATACATTGGTTACTAAAATTTTCATAAAATAAGTCATGAAAAAATCCTCTCTTAAAAAATAGGTTTACTTCCTTTAATTAACAATATTATTAAAATATAAATATAATATTTATTGAAACTTAAAGCAAAACTCATTTAAACATAAACCCCAAAAAAAAACTTCTCACCCGAAAACATTTGGTTAAACCTACATTCCATATAAATAAATATATATGTATATATTAGGTCAAAACTAGTAAGTACCCAAGTTAAAACTTTACTTATATATATACATACATATATATATATATAAGTACACCTTATGAATAAAACTAACGATGAACATACACATGAATAATAGAAAAATGCAGTGGCGGCAGGGACTCACCGATAAGGTAATGTGCGACGGTGCAGTGTGCGATGGGATGTGGTGCACTCGATGGCTATGCACTGGACGAAAGAGAGAGAGAGTGATGCACGGTGAGAGGGACAAAGTCATGATATACAGAGTGAAACACAGAGTGCATGGAGGTGTTATCGAGAGAGTTACACGCGGCAACGGCCTGGGTGGCTATCGACGGTGGCACGGCTAGGCGTGGCTGAGATGCTGGACTTTGGGTCCCCCTTGCGCAACAGAGAAGACGTCTGAAAGGGTTGGTCAAAGTGCAAAAATTACCGTTGCTTGGAGGAGCAACCAATTGCTCTGTTTTGATATGCGGAAACACGGGTGGTCGGTTCTCTATGCAGGGTTGCCGATCTTGCGTGGGCTGGGCACAGAGGTAAAGAGCGGAGATTTAAAGGGCTGATGGTTGAGGTGAAAAGAAAAGAAAAAGTGGGGTATGGCTGGCGTACCCTCTGTGGAGTGGCTTTCGGTACATGGTGTGGGTTGCAGCTTACGATTTCTACGAGGTGGTGGTTGTGTCGTATGGCAAACGGACAGAGGGCTCATGCATGTCTGGGCAAGGAGGTTGCTTGGTGGCAGTTCCACGGTGGTCCCATGGTTGATAGAAAGAGATGCGGCTGCTGGGCTTCACGCGACGTGCAACGCTGGAGGATGAGGGAAGGAGGGCCGAGATCGAAACTGACTATGGTTCATGGATGGAGCTTCTGTGCGTGCGTGGGTGGAGAATGCCATGGGAGTTTTGCAACATCTAGGCTTGGTAAACCAACATGCAGGTACGTGTATACATATATATATATATTGGTGATGAAAAAAACCCTAGAGAAAAGAGAGAGACGTGCGGAAACTGAGTCATGCATGTGTATGCATGTCGTGGATGAGAGGAAGACCAAGGGGGAAAAGAAAATAGATAGAAAGAATAAAATGTGCGGAAGTAGACGTGTGAAAAAAAATAGATTAAAAAAAATAGAATAAAGTAAAACAAAATAAATAAATAAATAAAATTGAGTTTGATTGGGTCCAGGTGTTACACCAGGGGTTTATTACCTTCAATATTTCATCATTTGGAAGATAAAATCAAGCTTTGGTTCCAAGCTTTGAAGAAAATATTTTTCTTCTTCCATTGCTATGGAGTCACAAGCTTGAGGAAGATAAAAGAGCTTGTTTTCTTGAAGATGAATAGAAAAGAGAAGAAGAAAAGATAAAGGTGTGCATCGGTTAGCTCTTGGAAAGGAAGATGAAATTTTATTTATTTTCTCGGGTGAGGGTCGACATTTTAAGGGAACTAAGGGGAAATTTTTTTAATTCTTACCTTTTGTGTTGCTTTGGACGATGGGTGGAAGGAAGTAAAGTCAATGGCTTCTTTAGGAAGCTTGTGAGTCAAATGGCTTGATGGCTGGCTTTAGAAGCCTATGGATGCAAAGCTTATTTGCTTGTCTTGGGAATCTAATGAGTGAAAGAAATAAAAGGGTTTTAGTTGACTTGGTCAAGACTTATCACATATGATTGGGAGGAGAAGATGAAGACTTTTCTTTTGTCTTTCTTGGTTGCTTCCTATAGGTGAAATGGGATAAAGGAATCTAGTTTTGTCTTTTTCTTCTCCTTTGTATGGCTTTCACCGTAAGCTTAAGAAGAGACAATGACTTTAGGTCTTTGTTTCCTTCTTCCATCACAAGGAAGCAGGTGGATGGTGGAGATCTATCTACCTCAAGGATGCTTTTCACCTAACAATCTAATGATAGAGAATAATTGGACTATTTCTTAAATAAATAAAAATAAAGGACTTAAGGAAAAATATTTTAAGGTCTTAATAATAATACCCTTGATTTATTTTAATAAACCATATTTTAAAATGAAACATTCACATCTTAAAATAAAATAATTGGAAGTAATAAAAATATTTTTATCTCAAAATATTTAACTTAAAGAATTAATAAAAACGACGTAAGGACCTGCGTAGTAAGACTCGGGTATTAGAATTGCATATGCTAATATTGATAAGGGAAGATATCAAAAGATAGAACAAGTCCAAAACATGGAAGTCCAAGAAGATGGAGACCATTTCATAAGCTCGCAGTTGGGAGGCTTGGCAGGCACCCAAATGGCTCTAAGAGCTGCAATTGAGCTGAAAGTGTTCAGTATAATCGCAGATGCAGGGCCTGATGCTCATCTTTCTGCAGCAGAGATAATTTCAAAGATCCCAACAAAAGATCCAAGTTCTGCAGCATGGACTTTGGAGAGGGTGCTAAGAGTTCTTGGTGGAAACTCCATCTTATCAATAATATCTCGGAAGCCGTCAGGAAATAATGGAGAACATGGACTCCATGAATGGACCTATGGCCTGACCAAGCAAAGCCGATGCTTAGGGAGTAGCAGTAGTACCACCGACGAGCTGGCAAGTTTCACAACTTCCTTTATCTTATTTACTACTGAAAGGGAGATGCTGGAAAGCCAATATATGATCAAGGATGCGGTGCTTGATCCTGGAAGCTCGCCATTCTACAAGGCCTATGGAGTGAACTTTTTTGACTACATGGGAGAGAAGCCAAGATTGAGACAACTGTTCGATGAGTTTATGGAAGTTAGCGGTAAATTACAGTTTGAGGATGTGTTTAAGTTGTACGGTGGCTTCAAAGATTTGAAGGAGTTGATGCATGTGGGGGCGGCATTGGAACCACTCATCCAAAGATAACCTCTACGTATCCACACGTTCGTGGATTGAACTTTGATCTGCCCCATGTAATTGATGCTGCTCCCAAGCTCCCAGGTTAGACCTACACCTTTGATCTCTAGATTTCATTCTATTTGTTGAACTTAAAGAGTTCTCTTACAAGTTAGTTTGTAAATACGTCACTTATTGCCGCAAATACTTATTTTTGATGTGGAGTATATAAAAGTGCTATATATATATATCCTTAATTAATCATGTCTAGTACTTATTACTTACGATATTAATCAACTCCAAATATTATTCATTTGTCTTTAGGTGTAAAGCATGTGGCTGGAGATATGTTCAAATCGATCCCAAATGCCCAAACAATTTTATTGCAGGTTTTCTTCTTGAGAAACGCCACAAAGAAGCCTTAAACCATACGCTCTCACCTAATCAATATGTGATTTTTTTTACCCTTCTATTTAAACACATGACATATTTAAGTATTAAGATAGAAGGGCAAAAATGACAAATCATGACATATTGATTAGGTGGAAGTGTACTGTAGTGTAAGGCTCTCCGGTAGAATTTCTCTTCCTTCTTATTCTCTTATGAATTCTTTGTTTTTTTTAGGTATCCTTTTATTCATGCATTCTTGGGGTTATATGGTAATTCAAATTAGAGGGCAGGCAAGGGAATTAAGCATGATGTCTTGGGAATTGAACTTGTAGCCAGTATGGACTTTGAAACTAGAATGGAAAGTTAGTTAGGGCCTAGAAGAACGAAAAGGGATCCCAAAGCTGCAATTGAGATACAAAATAGCTTATAATTAACAAGAGAAAAGCCAATAAATTTGGTTCTTATTGAAAGAAACTATATATATATATATATATATAGGAAAAATGCATGAAATATGAGTGTGTGTGTATATATATATACACACACACGTATATAATTTTGTGATCATAATATGAAGTATATAATATAAATACTTCACTATAATAATGCAATATTCCAAACATGTGTGCTTTTTGATTTGTACATAAGCAGTGTATACTCCATAACTGGGATGATGAGCATTGCAAGAAGTTGTTGAGAAATTGCTGGGAAGCATTACCACAAGAGGGAAAGGTGATAATCGTGGAAATGGCAATCTCTGAAGAATTGGAAAACAATGTCGAGGCAAAGGACATTCTAATGGAAGACTTCTTTATGATGCTCCTAACAAATGGAGGTAAAAAGCGAACACTAGCAGAATTCAAGGATCTGGGAAAAGCTGTAGGGTTTACTAAAGTGGACATCTTCCCAATGCCTCATTGGTCAGTTCATGTTATAGAGTTTCATAAGTAATTAAGAGTACTCATGTGTGAGTTCCAATTTGCCAGAATAAAACAAAATGGTTGAGAATAAAATTTAAAGCAATGCAGAGCAAACAAAAACAAAAGGAAGACCTAGTGTACCTTAATTTCGTGTTTTAATTTCTTTATAATTAAAAATTTAACTTTCTGTTGCTTTGTATGTTTCTCCTTAGTTTAATTTATAACATTTCCTCCTTTGTTTTATATTAAAGTTATTGTAAGATGTCGATCCTTCTAGAATAATAAGACAGCACAATATATGTTTACGATAGTAGGCTTAGTGTTGCCCACAACATATTTAAAAAAGAAAATGATTTAGCCATAAAGAGATTTTACAAAAGTAAACTCATAAAATGAGCTGCCTTGATGTGGTACGTTAGATTGTAAAACGACTTATATTACAAATATATCTAAGTATTATATTAAGCTTTGTTAGTTTGTAGGTGTACTTTTGTGAGATTTTTTTAGGGCTGTAACACTTATCTTTTACAAATTTATTCTCAATCATCTCGTATATATTGCCAACGAGATCATGGAGATTGAAATGTAAACATGAGATACTTGATACTTTCTTTTCTTTTTTGGGCTTCAACAATAAGCAGATCGTACAAATTAGTTATGTAACACCGGGGCCCCGCACCGAACCTGCTTTCTAAATATTTTTGGTCTAAGCATATGAAAAGCCTAGTTGAATTTTTTTATTACTATTTCACGAGCCCAAATTGGTTTTTAATGGATATCACATTTTCTAATGGACTTGCCATTATAGTTAAATTCTTGGAATATTTTTGGATTGGGTTAAAAATATTTTTATGGGCCGAGAAAATTTATAGGACAAGTCGTAATATTATAGAGTTTTGGATCGAGGCCCAAAAGTCAGAGAAAAAGCCCATTTATTGTATCACACCCATAGCCCAAATACATGGAATGGACCAATAAGCCCAAGCCATGGCAACCAGGGAGCAGTTTTCACTCTCATATCCCATGCACGTACATGATCTACTCCCTCTAGGGTTTTCAACTGCGGCTATATATACCACTACTTTGATCGAACAACCATATATATCATCTCCCGATTTTCTCTCCATTTTATTTTTAACTCCCCGCAATTCAAGGTCGCGATGACCTCACCCTCATTCATGTTAACGTCATCGATAGGGCCGTTGTGTGTGGGGAAGTCCGTGGAGCAACCTCAGGAGGACCATTAGGTGACAAGGTAGACTCGACCTTGATCACCAACACCAAATCATCATCGGCCTGTGAAATAATCTCGTCGAGGGAGTTGGTTGTGGGCACCTAATGGTGACCTGAGGCCTCTCTGCCACTTCAGGGATGCTGGTGAGCTCTACCCCTTGTGAAACTGTATTCATCCAAAGGCTTCGCTCCCAAATGAGCCTTCTTCTTCTTCTTACCTCCTATCGCTGAAGGTGGGCCTCTTTCCGAACCATCTGTTAGAAATTGACGATCGAAAACATGTCCCCTGCTAGGTGCCATCACAAATCTATCAATATTGGAGGGGATTGGAATTACCTCTAACCAGGTCGAGCTATTGATCTTATCTGCCTAGGCTTGTACCAACCGAATGCGAGCCTTTCTTGGTCAGAAAGGATAATCTACAAGCCACGATCATCGGGAACTGGATTCCATGAAGCCTTAATGGGAAATTCTTGGTTTGCCGACTCGTCTTCAAGAAATTCCCAGCCATCGCCCAATTCGAAGAAGAATTTCTTTTGCCAATCTTTGGCACGATAATACCTGCTTTCAAGTTGGATCAATTTATTGTGAGCCCTAAAACTGCAAAGATTCCCCTCCAAGCGCCTGACATCATGCAAAGAAAGAATTCACAAGCGGTAATGTCAAGATACTCATCACCTGTGGGTTCCAAAACTCGTCCCAAAGAACACATCAATCCATCAAATCCTCCATGCATTAGGCACGAGTTGGGCTAGAGAAAGACCCAGGAAGTCTAGCACATCACGCACCGGATGGACAAAGGGAAAAAGGAGCCCTATCGTGAGCTTGGCCAAATACAGGGTCACGGAAACAGCCATTCCCCTCATATTGATGGCTCCACGGCACTGGTTAGGCAGGCCCATGGCCACAAAAGTTAGGATGTTATAGCTATCCCTCGCAGAGTCCAACTCGCGACGGGAGACATTCGAAGACTATCGATGGCCATCGAAGATTGAACGAGGAGCAGCTACCCCTTCAGAAGAAGGGTTAACGGCCACATCCTCAGAGTGAGAAGGAGGGTCGCGTAGTCGTGAAGACCTCTCTCTATGGGATGAAGAAGGGGAGTTGGGTTTGGAGGAAGCCATTGATTCAAGAAAAAACTGGGAGGAAACACAAGGAAGCAGAGTGTTTGGGAGAAGGAGAGAATACAAGGAAAGGTGAGTTGCGAAAAGGAGTGTTCTAGAAGAATGAGTAACAGAGAAGGGGAATGCAAAGGGGCGTGAAAGGGAAACATTGCCTTGACAGGGCAGTATGAAATGACAGAAAACCTGTGTAATGAAGCGTCACCATGATACAAGTTTCATCATGCTTTGCTTGATGAGATTTCGATGGGTAACTAGAAGAGCTTTAACCTTTCCTCTTCAGGGCCTACCGGGCCATGTCATGGGCTCGAACAATAGATTACAGACCAAATCTCAACACAAGGCACATGATACCAACATATATAATTTAAAATCATTTTAATCATCACTTATGATTAAACCATGTTTAATAACAACATAGTATTTTCAAAATATAGGAAAATACATAGTAAAATAACTATAATACCATTCGGTTTAGGTCAGAAAAGGGCATACATATTTAGGTCCAACATAGGAATTTAACTACACCAAAACACAAGCTAAAACACTTAATTGGCTTCTAAAATCATTTAAAATAAATGGGTCAAATTAGGATTTTACTTTAAGCTCTTGGCCCCTTTCAAGAGGTAAGATAAGAGGACCAAATAGTGGTAAACCCGTGTGGATGAAGAGCAACATAATATCACTGTTTTAAACCCCAAAACCGAAACATCATGGGTAAGAAAATGGTGAAATTTGAAATCCATATGAAAATCATGCTAGGAAGTGAACCAAGTATAACGCCCCGATCCCGAAGGTCCGGAGAGTTAGTTCTTAACACCTAAAATCAACTTAAATAACACAACTATAAAATCCAGAAAATCCCATAAAATATTAATCCATTTAATCAATCCAAATATCAAAGTTGCTCCATGGAAACAATAAAAAAATTCTCAATAAATAAATTAGAAATTCAAAATTATCCTTAACTCAACAAATCAAAATACCCAAAAAATAAAATCAGTTTACCAACTACGACTCTCAAATAAGCATTTGTACCCTCAGACACTTATTCCACTTCGATCGTCACAACTTGCTAAAACTTCCTACTCTTGTCCTCCAGCTGAACCATCAAATTTATCTGAAAAATATATAGAGATAAGAGGTGAGTTATCAAAAACTCAGTAAGCAGAGGACATATACTAGTATGTAAACATGAGCATTTACAAAATTCATAGTGCAGAAACAAAATATTTTCTTTCAGAATAACATTTTCATAATGCAGCGTCAGATCATGTTATCAAAAATATCAGAGCGAAAGTTCGAAATATTCATAATCAAAATGCCTTTGGCATAACATAAACTGAAACATCAGATCTTATTTTCATATCAGGGCAAATACCAAGTTTAACCCCCGTGGTAGGGTTATAAACCACCATTATACCCGTGGCTGGCCATTTTCCATGTTTCACCCCCGTGGTAGGGTTATAAACCACCATTATACCCGTGGCTGGGCCATATACCATGTTTCACCCCCGTAGTAGGATTATAAACCACCATTATACCCGTGGCTGAGCCTTAACAGAAACAGAACGGATTTCATCGAAAATCCGATTACAATCATATACAGAATCAGAACTTCATGCAAGGATTTCAGATGACACATTACACCAAAACAAAATACTGAAAAGCTTCAGATCATTTCACATGTTCGGGATAAACATAAACAAAATATTCTCATTTGTTCATAAACAAACTTTTAGAATTCTTATTTGCTCTTTTACATAGTTCAGAAACAAAGTGCACAAAACTAGCTCATGTCTACACCAGTCATGGCAGAAAAAAACACTTTCTCTTATGTAGAATTTATGCATATGCAGAATAAACATTTAGGTTGTGTTTTCAGATCATCTCTTCTAAAAAAAAAAAACACATTTATTCTCAAAGTCAACCTCATTTTATTTGTTTTATGCAAACTAGTATATGAACCCCCCCCGCTTACCTGACTTCTTCGTATTATCAACACCTTGAGCCGAACTCTATAGTAAGAAAACCTAAACAAAAAGAAACATATATCCAACATTTAATAATCAGTCTAGTAGACTGCTATTTATTGAGTAATAAATCAAAACAGTCCCTTCACAACTCATAACTATCCTAATAATTAAACCCGAACAACTCTCTTCACCCATTTGCATTTAAAACCCAAAACAACCACCTTCTATAACACCAAACCAATCATAATTATTTCCAAACCAACAACAGAAACTTCAATAATTAAAACATAACCAACTGAACTTCATTTCCAACCTTCGAATAAAACAACTTCAGTGCACACATCAATATATTCATTCAACAATCTCAAAACTTGCAGAAAAGTTCAATACAACTAGTTCCAAAGCACCATCATTTTACACCAAAAAGTCTCAAATAATATTTCAAAGTCGACTCACAAAACACCCAAGACTATACTCCTCAACATTCCTTAATTTTAACACACTCCACTGCTCCAACCATTAAAAAGAATACATCAACTCAAATAAAAGTCACAAAATTTTCTACTGAAAGAATTTAATGGTTTGCGAAAAGGAAAAAAAAATGACCAAGTGTAAAGCACAGCCAACCAAGTGTGTGTGCGTGATAGAACAAACTGAAGGGAAGAATTACAATGGCTTATGGAATGTGTGATAGCAAGTATAAGAATAAAATTAAGAGTAATATTAAAGGGTAGGCGGATTAATTACCGAAAGTAGAGATGAACAATTACTCCAAAGGATAGCCCCAAACAAAGACAATATTCGAAAATCACGAAAACTGCACACAGCCGAAAGGAAAAATCACGAACTGCTGATGAAGACAGGAATAGAAAATAGGAAAAAGAAGGAGGGCCGATTGTTCACCTTCGAAGAACCAGAAGGTTGAGACCCACGGAAACCAGATGACGCCAGCCAAGGTGAAAACACCAGTTCGCGCAAGAGAGTCTGATTAGTTCGGAAAGTGATGAGGACGACACTCAAGTGCAGAACCGAAAAATAAAATCGTGGGGGCGTGAGAAGCAGTTGCACGGGAATGGAGGAAATCACGGAAATGCAGACCGAAAACCGAAAGAAGAAACGCAGTGGAGGAAGAAGAGAGACAGTGCACGGTATGAAGGGAATTAAATCCCTCCCAAAACGACGCCGCTCTTCACTCAACCAGTTCAATGGGCTGGGCTTCGCACATCCGACCAAAACAAAGGGCTGGGCCTAAGCCCGGTTATTACGTTCTTCCCCCTCTTATAAAAATTCCATCCTCTGAATTTGTCACAAGCTGTTAGGATCATCGTCGAATAACTGTGGGTACTTGACTTGCATATCCTCTTCTAATTCCCAAGAGGCTTCACTGATAGCATGATTTTTCCATACCACCTTAACCAATGGGATAGTCTGATTACGTAACACCTGTTCTTTTCTCTCCACAATCCGTACCGGTTCTTCTGTATAAGTCAGATCTTCCTGAAAATGAAGTGGCTCGTAATCGATAACGTGGGTGGGGTCAGGTACATACTTCCTCAGCATAGATACATGAAAAACATTGTGTACACCTGAGAGTGCGGGTGGTAGGGCTACTCTGTAAGCCACTGGTCCAATCTGATCACGAATCTCAAATGGTCCGATGTACCTAGGGCTTAACTTACCCTTCTTTCCAAACCTCATAACCCCTCTCATGGGTGCAATCCTCAAGAATACCTTATCCCCAACCTCAAACTCTAATTGGCGACGATGATTATCTGCACAGCTTTTCTGTCGACTCTGAGCTGCTCTCATTCTAGCTCGAATGGTCTCAATCTTCTCTGTTGTCTTCTGTATGATTTAAGGACCCAAAATTTGTCTTTCACCCACTTCGTCCCAATATAACGGAGATCTACATTTCCTACCATAAAGTGCTTCATAAGGTGCCATCTCAATACTAGCTTGGTAACTGTTATTATAAGCAAACTCGACCAAAGGCAAGTGTCGAATCCAAGTCCCCTTAAAATCCAACATACAAGCTCTCAACATGTCTTCTAAAATTTGAATGGTTCTTTCCGACTGACCATCTGTCTGTGGCTGAAACGCCGTGCTAAAATTTAACTTAGTGCCCATGGCCTCCTGTAAGCTTCGCCAAAATTTCGAAGTGAAACACGGATCTCTATCCGACACAATGGACGCAGGTACCCCATGCAACCTCACTATTTCCTGTATATAAAGCTCGGCTAGTTTCTCCAACTTATAAGAAACTTTGATAGGTATAAAATGAGTTGTCTTCGTCAAACAGTCTACTATCACCCAAATTGCATCTTGTCCGGTCGGTGCCCGTGGAAGGCCTGTAACAAAGTCCATAGAAATATGCTCCCATTTCCATTATGGAATCTGAAGTGGTTGCAATAACCCTGCTGGTCGTTGGTGTTCTACTTTCACCTGTTGGCATGTTAAGCTCTGTGCCACAAATTGAGCAATCTCTCTCTTCATACCCTCCCACCAAAAAGACTCTTTCAAATCTCGATACATTTTCGTACTACCCGGGTGAACTGTGTAAGGGGAGCGGTGCGCTTCTTCAAGGATAAGTCCTTTTATTACAACACTGTCCGGCACACAACATCTATTTCCAAACCTTAACACTCCATCTTCAGAAACATTAAACTCAGGTTTATCCCCTTTTTCTACTTCTTCAATTAATCTCGCCAACTTAGAATCTTCTTTTTGGGCGAGCTTGATTCTGTCTATCAAAGCTGGTTGAACTATTAAACTGGCTATTAATGCCTGCTGGTCACCCACAACTACTTCAATAGAGGCTCTTTCCAAGTCCATTAATAAGTGGGGCCGAGTGGTAAGAGTTGCAATTACTGGTCCCACTGGCTTCCTGCTAAGTGCATCAGCTACAACATTAGCTTTGCCTGGATGGTAGTTAATGTTGCAGTCATAGTCCTTGACTAGTTCGAGCCATCTCCTCTGTCTCATATTTAGTTCTTTCTGAGTGAAGAAGTATTTCAAACTCTTGTGATCCGTGTAGATTTCGCACCTTTCACCATATAAATAATGCCTCCAGATTTTAAGTGCAAAGACAACGGCGGCCAACTCCAAATCATGTGTGGGGTAATTTTGTTCATATGTCTTCAATTGCCGAGAAGCATAAGCTATTACCTTTCCATGCTGCATCAAAACACACCCCAAACCCAATCGTGAAGCGTCACTATAAACCACAAATCCTCCTCTTTCGCTAGGGACTGTCAGAACTGGAGCTGTCACCAATCTCTTCTTCAATTCCTAGAAGCTTTCCTCACATTTTTCAGTCCAAACATACTTGTTGTTCTTCCTAGTGAGGGCGGTAAGGGGAACCGCTATTTTTGAGAAATTGTCTATAAATTGACTGTAATAACCAGCCAAACCCAAGAAACTCCAAACTTCATGCACATTGGTTGGTTGAGTCCAGTTAACTATTGCTTCAATCTTCCCGGGGTCTACAGAAATGCCATCCCTTGAGACCACATGTCCCAAAAATGCGATAGACTCAAGCCAAAAATCACACTTCTTCAACTTAGCAAATAATTTCTTATCCCTGAGTGTCCCTAGTACTTGCCTCAGATGGTCTTCATGTTCGGCTTTGCTCTTGGAGTAGATTAATATATCATCAATAAAACCTACTACAAATTTATCCAGAAACTCATGAAATACTCGATTCATGAAGTCCATAAATACTGCTGGGGCGTTGGTTAAACCAAAAGGCATGACTAAAAATTCATAGTGGCCATACCTGGTCCTGAAAGCTGTCTTAGGCACATCCTCCGCCTTGATTTTTAATTGATGATAACCCGATCTGAGATCAATTTTAGAGAACACCTGCGCACCTTGCAACTGATCAAATAAATCATTGATGCGGGGCAACGGATATTTATTCTTTATGGTCACTCGATTCAGTTCCCTGTAGTCTATACACATCCTCATTGTTCTATCCTTCTTCTTCACAAACAAGACTGGAGCTCCCCAAGGTGACACACTAGGCCTAATGAAACCTTTGTCTAACAAGTCTTACAACTGTTCTCTGAGCACGGCTAACTCTGATGGCGCCATTCGATAAGGGGCTTTGGAAAGAGGCGCCATGCCTGGAGCTAATTCAATAGCAAATTCTACCTCCCGCTCAGGCGGTAATCCAGACAAATCTTCAGGAAAAACTTCTGGATATTCCCTCACAATAGGAATCTCTTCTAGTTTCAATTCTTCCTTTGGTTCATCCACCACAAAAGCCAAATATGACACCTGTCACGTATTAACTTATCAACCTGAAAAGCAGAAATAACTGATGGAGGGATACGCACCTTGGAACCCATAAATCGAAGTTCCTCTTCTTCCGAGAACTTGAACACCACTTCCCTTTTAAAACAATCAATACTAGCATAAATGGAAGCTAACCAATCCATCCCCAAAATCACATCAAACCAGTCATAGGAAAGACTATCAGGTTAGCTGGCATTTCCTTCCCGCTAATAGTCATTGGACACTTGAGTAAAATCTTGTTACAAGTCACTATATCACCAGTTGGGGTAGAGACCCTCAAATTGTAGTCCATCTCATCAGCATCAATAGGGCACAATTTAACATAATCCATTGAAATAAAGGAGTGGGTAGCCCCCAAGTCAAATAAAACAGTAGCCTTACTGAGAAATAAGGGAATAATTCCTGGTTACGTCATATAACCCATAGAGATAATAAGACAAATACTCCTTAATTCTCAACAAGGACAATTTTAAGAGATGGTTAGAGAATTATGCCTGTGATGACATCATCCTTGTCCTCAGCTTCTCCCGGTGTCAAAGCAAACACCCGAGCAGGTACAGTCCTCCGCTGATTGTTGCCCTGATTATTCGGCCTAAAGTTTTGGGGTGGGTTGGGCCTTCTGTTGTTCTCCACAAGCAATGGACATTCTCTAATGAAGTGCCCATCCTTACCGCATTTGAAACATGATCCCACTTCCTTCCTGCACTCCCCAAGGTGTATGCGGTTACAGAACTTACAGGGGTTAGGTGTATGATTTCCTTGTATCTGTCTCTGACTTGAACTGCTCCCCTCATTTCTCTTTTTCCATTGCCCTTGATCCGAACTAGGAAACCCTTGTGGAGCAGCTCTCTTCCTCTGTTCTTGCAATTCAGCACCCTCTTAAGATTCTGTTCAACTAGCATCGCCTTGTGCACTAATTCTGAAAAATTCTGAATCTGTAAGACCATCACCCGCTCATAGATCTTGTAGTTCAAACCTTCTTCAAACTTCCTAGTCTTTTTCTCCTCATCGGGAATCAAGTATGCGGCGAAACGTGATAATTCCGCAAACCTTGCAGCATACTGGCGCACAGTCATGGTCCCTTGCACCAAATTGGTGAACTCTCGGGTTCTTGCATCCTATCTGCCTTAGGGAAAAATCGATCGAATAAACTCTGCTTGAATTGAGCCCAAACAATTACTCCAATCCCTCAGCTTCCCTAATAACTTTCTCAGAATTCCACCATCTCTTTGCTTCTCTCAGATAGTTTGAAGGCTGCGAACTTGACTTTTTGCTGATCGGTACAATCCTAAACACCAAATATTTCTTCAATGTCTTGTATCCAATCTTCCGCAGCGTTCGCATTGCCTCTTCCATCAAAGGTGGGAGGATGCGTTCGATTGAATTGTTCGAACATGCAACCCCACCATTGTCGTCTTCATTCAAATCTTCAAGGGCTCGAACTCTACGACGAGCAGCCATCCTGAAAGTCTAAACTCGGTGAAACGTTCTAAAATAAAAGAAAACGAAAATACCAGGTAAATAGAAATAAATAAGAGGATAAATAAAATATGCATATAAACACATATACATATATATATATAAATCAGATAATTATGCCAATCTGGCATCACTTATTACACACATATATCACTAGAATTCTCAAAGTTCCAAACTCAACTCCTAACATCAGCCAAATCTAAACCTCAAATCCCATCAAAATCAATCTTAATGTCCTTGGAACTCAAACTTAAATACCCCCGTGACTATCCTTATAATCCTCCAATTCCTATTTTGAAATTCCCACATCTTATGAACCCACAGATATCTAAACCTCCAAGGTCTACAGTATGCAGAATTCAAACCTGTCTCTGATACCAACTGTAACGCCCGACCCCAAGGGTCCGGAGAGTTAACTCATAAAACCTGATAAATAGCTCTAACAAGGCTAGAGTACTTCCAAATTCAAGAATATATCCATTTTCCAAACCTCAAATCGAACGTAAATACTTCAACTAAATAAATCAAACAAACTCATTTATCCAACATTCAATCCAACAACCCAAATAAAATCAACTCTTCTTCATGTCTCAAATAACATCTAGAAATAATAAAACATTAACATAGTCTCCATAAACCGTCTAAATCCATTGAAGCAAACTTAAGAAAGATAATTAACCTCCAACACCAACACTAATATCATGAGATACCCAACAACAAATCAATGCAAATCTTCTCCATAGATTCTAATACTGATCTTCAGCTGAGCCATCGCATCTGAAATATTATGAAGATTAACGGGGTGAGTTATCAACAAATCAGCAAGCAGAGAGCATATACTAGCATGTAAACATGAGCATTTATAACATTTGATAAGCCGAACAAAACATTACTTTCAGAATGCAGAAACAAAACTTGTACAAAAATATTAGATAAGCTGAACAAAACATTTACTTTCAGAATGCAGAAACAAAACTTCTACAAAAACATTAGAGCGAAATTTTCAGAAAAATATACTTATTCCAAAAAGAGAATCCGTTGGTATTTCTAAACTGAAACATTATAATCTTATCATCGTTTAATATCACATCGGGACAATACCATGTTTAATCCCGTGGTAGGGTTATAAACCACCATTATACCCGTGGCTGGGCCATTTTTCATGTTTCACCCCCGTGGTAGGGTTATAAACCACCATTATACCCGTGGCTGGGCCGTATACCATGTTTCAACCCCGTGGTAGGGTTATAAACCACCATTATACCCGTGGCTGGGCCTTAACAGAAACAGAACGATTTCATCAAAAATACGATTACAATCATATACAGAATCAGAACTACATGCCAAGGATTTCAGATGACACATCACATCAAAACAAAACACTGAAAAGCTTCAGATCATTTCACATGTTCGAGATAAACATAAACAAAATATTCTCATTTGTTCATAACAAAACTTTTAGAATTCCTTATTCGCTCTTTTACATAGTTCAGAAACAAAGTGCACAAAACTAGCTCATGTCTACACCAGTCATGACAGAAAAACACTTTCTCTTATGTAGAATTTATGCATATGCAGAATAAACATCTGAGGTTGTTTTCAGATCATCTCTTCTCAAAAAAAAAAATAAACACATTTATTCTCAAAGTCAACCTCATTTTATTTGTTTTATGCAAAACTAGTATATGAACCCCGCTTACCTGACTTCTTCGTATTATCAACACCTTGAGCCGGAACTCTAATAGTAACAACACCTAAACAAAAAGAACATATATCCAACATTTAATAATCACTCTAGTAGACTGCTATTTATTGAGTAATAAATCAAAACAGTCCTTCACAACTCAATAACTATCCTAATAATTAAACCCGAACAACTCTCTTCACCCATTCGCATTTAAAACCCAAAACAACCACCTTCTATAACACCAAACCAATCATAATTATTTCCAAAACCAACAACAGCAACTTCAATAATTAAAACATAACCCAACTCAACTTCATTTCCAACCTTCGAATAAAACAACTTCAGTGCACACATCAATACTATTCATTCAACAATCTCAAAACTTGCAGAAAAGTTCAATACAACTAGTTCCAAAGCACCCATCATTTTACACCAAAAAGTCTCAAATAATATTTCAAAGTCGACTCACAAAACACCCAAGACTATACTCCTCAACATTCCCTAATTTTAACACACTCCACTGCTCCAACCATTAAAAAAAATACATCAACTCAAAATAAAAGTCACCAAATTTTCTACTGAAAGAATTTAATGGTCTGCGCAAAGGAAATGACCAAGTGTAAAGCACGGCCAACCAAGTGTGTGTGTGTGTGATAGAACAAACCGAAGGGAAGAATTACAATGGTTTATGGAATGTGTGATAGCATGTATAAGAATAAAATTAAGAGTAATATTAAAGGGTAGGCGGATTAATTACCGAAAGTAGAGATGAACAATTACTCCAAAGGATAGCCCCAACAAAGACAATATTCGGAACTCACGAAAACTGCACATAGCCGAAAGGAAAAATCACGAACAGCTGATGAAGACAGGAATAGAAAATAGGAAAAAGAAGGAGGGTCGATTGTTCACCTTCGAAGAACCAGAAGGTTGAGACTCACGGAAACCAGATGACGCCAGCCAAGGTGAAAACACCAGTTCGTGCAAGAGAGTCTGATTAGTTCTTAAAAGTGATGAGGACGACACTCAAGTGCGGAACCGAAAAATAAAATTGTGGGGCGTGAGAAGCAGTTGCACGGGAATGGAGGAAATCACGGAAATGAAGACCGAAAACCGAAAGAAGAAGTGCAGTGGAGGAAGAAGAAAGACAGTGCACGGTATGTAGGGAATTAAATCCCTCCCCAAAACGACGTCGCTCTTCACTCAACCAGTTCAATGGGCTGGGCTTCGCACATCCGACCAAAACAAAGGGCTGGGCCTAAGCCCGGTTATTACATAACCTCTACGTATCCACACGTTCGTGGATTGAACTTTGATCTGCCCCATGTAATTGATGCTGCTCCCAGGTTAGACCTACACCTTTGACCTCTAGATTTCATTCTATTTGTTGAACTTAAAGAGTTCTCTTACAAGTTGGTTTGTAAATACGTCACTTATTGCCGCAAATACTTATTTTTGATGTGGAGTATATAAAAGCGCTATATATATATCCTTAATTAATCATGTCTAGTACTTATTACTTACGATATTAATCAACTCCAAATATTATTCATTTGTCTTTAGGTGTAAAGCATGTGGCTGGAGATATGTTCAAATCGATCCCAAATGCCCAAACAATTTTATTGCAGGTTTTCTTCTTGAGAAACGCCACAAAGAAGCCTTAAACCATACGCTCTTACCTAATCAATATGTGATTTGTCATTTTTACTCTTCTATTTAAACACATGACATATTTAAGTATTAAGATAGAAGGGCAAAAATGACAAATCATGACATATTGATTAGGTGGAAGTGTACTGTAGTGTAAGGCTCTCCGGTAGAATTTCTCTTCCTTCTTATTCTCTTATGAATTCTTTGTTTTCTTTTTAGGTATCCTTTTATTCATGCATTCTTGGGGTTATATGGTAATTCAAATTAGAGGGCAGGCAAGGGAAATAAGAATGATGTCTTGGGAATTGAACTTGTAGCCAGTATGGTCTTCGAAACTAGAATGGAAAGTAAGTTAGGGCCTAGAAGAACGAAAAGGGATCCCAAAGCTGTAATTGAGATACAAAATAGCTTATAATTAACATTGAAAGAAACTATATAATATATATATATATAGGGAAAATGCATGAAATATGAGTCTGTGTGTGTGTATACACACGTATATAATTATGTGATCATAATAAGAAGTATGTAATATAAATACTTCACTATAATAATACAATATTCCAAACATGTGTGCATTTTGATTTGTACATAAGCAGTGTATAGTCCATAACTGGGATGATGAGCATTGCAAGAAGTTGTTGGAAATTGCAGGGAAGCATTACCACGAGAGGGAAAGGTGATAATCTTGGAAATGGCAATCTCTGAAGAATTGGAAAACAATGTCGAGGCAAAGGACGTTCTAGTGGAAGACTTCTTTATGAAGCTACTAACAAATGGAGGTAAAAAGCGAACACTAGCAGAATTCAAGGATCTGGGAAAAGCTGTAGGGTTTACTAAAGTGGACATCTTCCCAATGCCTCATTGGTCAGTTCATGTTATAGAGTTTCATAAGTAATTAAGAGTACTCATGTGTGAGTTCCAATTTGCCAGAATAAAACGAAATGGTTGAGAATAAAATTTAAAGCAATGCAGAGCAAACAAAAACAAAAGGAAGACCTAATGTACCTTAATTTCGTGTTTTAATTTCTTTATAATTAATAATATAACTTTCTGTTGCTTTGTATGTTTCTCCTTAGTTTAATTTATAACATATTTCTCCTTTGTTTTATATTAAAGTTATTATAAATGTCGATCCATCTAGAATAATAAGACAGAACGCAAGATATGTTTACGATAGTAGGCTTAGTGTTGCCCACAACATATTTAAAAAGAAAATGATTTAGCTATAAAGAGATTTTACAAAAGTAAACTCATAAAATGAGCTGCCTTGATGTGGTACGTTAGATTGTAAAGCTACTTATATTACAAAATATATCTAATTATTATATTAAGCTATGTCAGTTTGTAAGTGTACTTTTGTGAGATCTTTTTGTGGTTGTAACACTTATCTTTTACAAATTTATTCTCAATCATCTCATATATATTGCCAAGGAGATCATGGAGATTGAAATGTAAACATGAGATACTTGATACTCTCTTTTCTTTTTTGGGCTTCAACAATAAGCAGATCGCACAAATTAGTTATGTAACACCCAGATCCAGCACCAAACCTACTTTCTAAATATTTTTGGTCTAAGCTTATGAAAAGCCTAGTTGAATTTTTTTTATTACAATTTCACGAGCCCAAATTGGTTTTTAATGGATATCAAATTTTCTAATGTACTTGCCATTATAGTTAAATTCTTGGAATATTTTGGATTGGGTTAAAAATATTTTTATGGGCCGAGAAAATTTATCGGAGAAGTCGTAATATTATAGAGTTTTGGATCGAGGCCCAAAAGTCAGAGAAAAAGCCCATTTATTGTATCATACCCATAGCCCAAATACATGGAATGGACCAATAAGCCCAAGACATGGCAACCAGGGAGCAGTTTTCAGTCTCATATCCCATGCACGTACATGATCTACTCCCTCTAGGGTTTTCAACAACGGCTATATATACCACTACTTTTATCAAACAACCATATATATCTTCTCCCGATTTTCTCTCCATTTGATTTTTAACTCCCCACAATTCAAGGTCACGATGACCTCGCCCTCATCCTTGTTAACGTCATCGATAGGGCCGTTGTGTGTGGGGAAGTCCGTGAAGCAACCTCTGGAGGATCATTTGGCGACAAGGCAGACTCAACCTTGATCAGTAACACCAGATCATCCTTGGCCTATGAAATAATCTCGTCGAAGGAGTTGGTCGTGGGCACTTGGGGGTGACTGAGGCCTCTCCGCCACTCTTCAGGGGTGCTGGTAATGTCTACCCCTTGTGAAACTGGATTCATCCAAAGGCTTCGCTCCAAATGAGCCTTTTCTTCTTCTTACCTCCTATCACTGAAGGTGGGCCTCTTTCCGAACCATCTGTTAGAAATTGACGACTGAAAACATGTCCCCTGCTAGGTGCCATCACAAATCTATCAATATTGGAGGGGATTAGAATTACCTCTAACCGGGTCGAGCTATTGTTCTTATCTGCCTAGGCTTGTACCAACCGAATGCGAGCCTCCTCTTGGTTAGAAAAGATAATCTCCAAGCCACGCTCATCGGGAACTGGATTCCACAAAGCCTTAATGGGAAATTCTTGGTTTGTCGACTCGTCGTCAAGAAATTCCCAGCCATCGCCCAATTCGAAGAAGAATTTCTTCTGCCAATCTTTGGCACGAGAATACTTGCTTTCAAGTTTGATCAATTTATTGTGAGCCCTAAAACTGCAAAGATTCCCTTCCAAGCGCCTGTCATCATGCAAAGAAAGAATTCACAAGCGGTAATGTCAAGATACTCATCACCTGTAGGTTCCGAAACTCGTCCCAAAGAACGCATTAATCCATCAGAATCCTCCATGCATTAGGCACGAGTTGGGCTAGAGCAAGACCCAGGAAGTCTAGCACATCACGCACAGGATGGACAAAGGGAAAAAGGAGACCCATCGTGAGCATGCCAAATATAGGGTCACGTAAACAGCCATTCTCCTCATATTGATGGCTCCACGGCGCTGCTTAGGCAAGCCCAAGTTCACAGAATCTAGGATGTTGTAGCTATCCTTCACAGAGTCCAACTTGCGATGGGAGACAGTCGAAGACTATTGATGGCCTTCAAAGATTGAACGCGGAGCAACTACCCCTTCAGAAGAAGGGTTAACGGCCACCTCCTCAAAGTGAGAAGGAGGGTCGCGTAGTCGTGAAGACCTGTCTTTGTGGGATGAAGAAGGGAAGTTGGGTTTGGAGGAAGCCATTGATTCAAGAAAAAACTGGGAGGAAACACAAGGAAGCAGAGTGTTTGGGAGAAGGAGAGAATACAAAGAAAGGAGAGTAGCGAAAAGTAGTGTTCGAGAAGAATGAGTAACAAAAAAGGGAATGCGAAGGGGCGTGAAAGGGAAACATTGTCTTGACAGGGCAGTATGAAATGACAGAAAACCTATGTAATGAAGCGTCACGCACCATGACTACAAGTCTCATCATGCTTTGCGTGATGAGATTTTGATGGGGTAACTAGAAGAGCCTTAACCTTTCCTCTTTGGGGCCTACCGGGCCATGTCATGGGCTCGAATAATAGCCTAACCAATAAGCCTTAACTAGAAGGATATAAACAGTTATCACAGAAAGGATAGCAACCAAAGAACCTTAGGAGATAAGTTATCAGTTTATCCTTATTTAAGTGAAGCTTGTATATCTCACAACTTGAATTTCGTAAAAGCAATTAGGCGATTATCATGTCAAACATAAGACATCAGAGGCTCTATTTATATCACCTAAGTATGACAACGAGACCCATCTTCTTCTATGACTAGAGAAATCTCTATTACTTTTACTGACTTAGGCATCATATGTGTTCCCACGAACCCCCAAACCCCATTTCTCTTTAGTTGCAAGTGATTGCGTGTGTGGTGCTATGAAACACGTCCATAATACTAGTGCTAATAGATTATTTTAAAAAGAATTATCATATTCACAAGTCGGTATGTAGAGCACACTATCTACATCACTTAAATTGTAAGATTTGATTTGTAAGATTCAAATTTTAAAATTTATCTTTCAAATTAAATTATGACAATTAAGCAGTGTGTAGTATAGATGTACTAAAATAGCACTTACTCTTACCTAAATTAAGGAGGCCAAAACAAGCTGTAAGAATATGTACTAATAATAAAATTTGGAAAAAGTCTTTTTTACTATTTGTAGTTGTTGGGACACTTTGACTAGAAAATTCACTTAGGAGAGTTGTGAGTATGGAGCCTATTATGCTTATAAAAAGCTAAAACAAGAATATCTATTTCTGTTAGAAATGTGATAAACTTTTTACGGCGATGTTTTTGGTACGTCAATAAGCAACATTGTAAATAGACTTTTTCTTCTTAGAACATGATATTTTTGCAACGTGCATCTCAAATTACCTACTTTGATGCATTACATCATTAATATATTTTGAGCACCCTATTTTAGAGTTGTTAGATTAATAAATTTTTTACTAATTTGTGTACGTACATTTTGAGGGGGAATCAAACCTTATTCTTCCAGCCACTCGCTAATTGGTAAGGAGGAGAAAATAAATATTTTTTTTTCTAATTAAGCTTGCATTAAAAATAAAAATTGAAGATACAAGAGGAGAGGGTGGAGGCCGGACAATATATGAAAACATCATTATAGAAAATGCATTGCATATATACAATCAAAAACAAATAAAAATAAATGGGCCAACATAAGGAATAAAACAAAAACTATGTCTTCACTAACTTTGGTAGCTACCAAATTAATATCCAAATCATTTTTTACAATATATGAATATATAAACTTTGTTACTTAACTCTCACTTTCCCATATTTTCTTAGTAACCAAACGGAAAAGTAAATCAAAACAATAGTACTTTAAAAACAACAAGCTTAATTGAAAACTGACCCATATGAGGTCCATCCTTCCCATGCAAGCTGACGATCTCCAAGCAAAAGTTGTTGACTTGGGTAACAAGACAGGAAAAAAAAAAATTGAGTTGTCATGAAGTTGCAAATTAGGAGTAAAAAATAAAAGAGATGTGTATCGTGACACATTTTAAGTTATTCTATTTTATGTAAAATGTGACATAATTAATTTATCACCAAAGAATTCGTCCAAAACAAGAATATTATCTAATTTTCATATAATGCATTGCATCTTACATGGTAAAATGAAAATGAGATGATAGTGTGGTTGCATATAATTTTTTCTTATGAGATAACTGATGTGCCTAGACTAGTGTGGTGTAATGGAGAGATAGATCACATGATTGATTCATGAGGACGAATTTAAATTGACGAGGGGTGAGAAGTTACAATATTAGGATGAAATTAGAGGTTCTAATTTATTTTGGTGGGACCAAATTTGTTATTTGGGAGGCCATTTTATGAGAGATTTTAATATCTTTATTGGGGAAGCTTAGAACGTGGTTATGGGACATGATAAATGTTGGAGAAACCAACACAGCGGAAGGGATAAAAGCAGTAATAAAATAGTACACTCTACGCACTCAGTAACACCAAGAATTTAACGTGGTTCGGCAACTGCCTACATCCACAGAAAAAAGCTTCACTATTAAATAGTGGTACACAAGAAAATATTACAGAAGAGGAGGATCACACTCCACTCAACTCAACTCTCTTCTTTTCTCTCAGAGCTCTCCAGGCTCTCTCTCTTTTCTCTCTCTTCTTTGGGTGTGTCTGAAGCTATCGTAGGGAGCTTCAATTTATATGCGAATGTATATCGCATTACTGTATGAATGCATTTAATATGCATTCAATAGACAGTTGGGCGCTGGGCGCTGCGCACTGGAGGTTGAGAAGCAAGCAGTCATTGTTGATTGCTTGCTTGGGGCAGGGACTTCAACAATTCTCCCCTCCATGCCCATTTACTTAGATGCTATCCATCCCAGCTATGTCTCTACATAGCTCAAGTTTCTCACTTGTAACCACTTTCGTCAGCATGTCCGTTGGATTCTCTTTCATATGGATCTGCACAAGCTTCAACAGCTGTTGTTCCATCACTTCGCATATCCAATGATAGCAGATATCAATATGCTTAGTGCGGGAATGGTACATTGAGTTCTTGCTCAAATCTAGAGCACTTTGACTATCACAATGTACCTTGTAGTCTTCTTGACTAACCCCTAGTTCTTGGAGAAAACGCTTCATCCACAACATCTCTTTTCTAGCTTCCGCTGTGGCAATGTACTCTGCCTCAGTTGTAGATAAAGCAATACACTTATGCAATTTAGACTGCCAAGAGACAACTCCTGCAAAAGTGAAGAGAAATCCTGAAGTAGATTTCCTGCTATCCAGATCTTATGCCATATCTGAATCTGTATAGCCTTCCAAAACTGGTTTAGCCCCAAAACACAAGCACATCTTCGATGTACCTTTTAGGTACCTGAGAATCCACTTGACTGCTTCCCAATGATCATTTCCAAGATTTGAAAGGAATCTGCTCACCATGCCTACAGCATGAGCAATATCTGGTCTGGTACAAACCATTGCATACATCAGGCTTCCTACTGCTGAAGAGTAGGGAATTACTTCCATTTCCTCAATCTCTTTCTTTGAAGAAGGACACGAGCTCTTGCTCAACTTGAAGTGGTTAGCAAGTGGAGTATTGACTGGCTTAACATCTCCCATGTTGAACAGGTGTTGAAACGTTTGATTGTTCAACATATTTTTGTTGTAATAGCCACACCCTTTTGACTTTCCTATCACGAACAATCTTCATGCCCAAAAGTTGTTGTGCTAGGCCTAAGTCCTTCATGTCAAAGGACTTGGATAGTCATCATGAATGAGTCGAACTTCTTGTACCATTGCCTCGGTGCTTGCTTGAGGCCATAGAGACTCTTCTTTAGCTTGCAGACTAAGTGATCTTTCCCTGGAGCTTCAAACCCTTCTGGTTGCTCTATATAGATCTCTTCCTCCAAATCTCCATAGAGAAAGGCTGTCTTCACATCCATCTGTTTGAGTTCCAAATTCATGCTGGCTACCAATCCGAGTATGACTTGGATTGACATCATTTTCACCACCGGGGAAAATATCTCGTCAAGTCGATTCCCTTCTTCTGTTGGAATCCTTTGACAACCAATCTGGCCTTGTGCTTTATCAGCTTTCCTTGGCCATCTTTCTTCATCTGAACACCCATTTGCGTTTGGCTTTCTTTCCTTCAGGAAGTTCACCAACTCATAGGTCTGATTTTTCTGCAAAGAACTCATCTCTTCTTGCATTGCCTGCACCCATAGGCTTCTATCAGCATGAGTTTGAACTTCCTGGAAGCTCTCGGCTCCCCCTATTAGTAAGCAAAATATAGTCTGATTCCGAATATCTCATTGACGGAGAATCAGTAGGCGGCCTCCTGCCGATCTTCTTGGTTTAGTATCATCAACCAAAGGGTTCATCGCCATCTACCCTGTGGTGGTAGACCAAGTGCTGGTGGAGAGGGTCTTGCTCCCCCTGCTCAACACCC
>NW_024475798.1:0-29028 GCF_004785595.1 Juglans microcarpa x Juglans regia
GGTAGTTTCAACTAGTGTTGAAGACCACCTGTTGCAACTACAGCAAAAGCAGAGAATGAAACTAGATCTGGTCAGCTGAATGGGTTTGACAGCACTCAATTGGATAGAGAAAGCAAACTTAATGAAGGTCAAAATAGTAATGCTGCATTTGGCACGAAGGGTTTAGATTCAGAGTGCTCTGGTACCCAAACTAGCCTAGGCATAGATGTAAATAATGATAATGAAATGTGTACTACCAGGAATGCTGTATCTAATGGGAAAACTAAGGAGCAAACTTCAGATTTTGAAGAGACAATGGATTTAGTAGGTGGTGAGGTGGTTAAAGAAAAGGATAAGTCCTATGGTGTTGACAAAAGGAACGAGACCAAGCTGGTTGATGGTGGTCTTATTTTCAATGCTCATTGTGATTCTGTTTCTCAAAACCACTCTAGAGATGGTACTACAGTCAAAGTTGAGGAAGATATGCACACGAGTAGATCTGAATTGCAGAAAGAGGTGACATATTCTTCTAACATTGAGGGGATGCGACAAAATAAACATACTGAATCAGATATTGAGGGGAAAGCAGATGAAGTGTTGGTTGATAATTCCAACCCTAGCAAGGAAACCATTTGTGCTGGTAGACACGAAGAACCCATGGATATCTCGAACCGTGAGCTTCCAGGGGCTGCTTTGTCAGGGAGGGACTCTTCTGGTGCCACTGACCTTCAAAATTATTCTGGTAACTCCTCAAAATTGACAGACAAGGCGCATGAAGATTCTATTTTGGAAGAGGCACGGATTATAGAGGTTCTTAGTTTACCTTTTCTTCTGGTTTATGACCCCTTTTTCTCAAGTGTGGTTTGAAGCAATTTTCCTATTTTCTTAATCCATCATAAAGCTATAAAGGACTGACATGATGCCGTATACAGGCAAGCGTAAGAGAATAGCAGAGTTGTCCGTCTGTACTTTATTTTCGGAGAATCGGCGAAAATCTCAATGGGATTTTGTTCTTGAGGAAATGGCTTGGTTGGCAAATGATTTGCACAGGTATGATTTTATGGAAATTCCATTCTTTCAAATTTTTTCTCATTTGGACCTTTCGTTCTCTCTTGAATTTATCTTGTCTGGTAGGACTTTCTAGTGCACACAGTTTGAAGTACATTTTTTTAATAATAAGAATTTCATTAAAAAGCACAAAGGCACAATCCTAGTTGGAAATTTATCTTTTGTCAAAACTTTCTGTGGTTAACCATATCCGACTATATCCCTGCTGTAACTCTGTTTCCCTCATTATTGTTATAGGAGCGTCTTTGGAAGGTAGATGCTGCTGCTCAAATATGTCGGCGGGTTGCTATTACTTCTCAGCTGAGATTCAAAAAACAAAATCAATTTTGGGAGCTAAAAAGAGTAGCTCACACCTTGGCAAAGGCTGTCATGCAGTTTTGGTGTTCAGCAGAGGTTATTTCAAATAATGATAATCCAGGTGTTGGTCAAAAGAACTGCAAGTACAGTTCGTTTGGATCAAGGAAGGTGGATGGAGATGAAGTTTCTAAGGACAAGATTGAAGGATCTGATACGGTGCGGTTATTTACTTGAGACCCTCTTTTCTTGTGTGTTTGTTTGATATTTAACCGTTGTTCATTGTACCGCAACTTTTTTCTTTTCTAATATCTCATCTATATTATCACATATTTATCATAATGTGCAGTTAGCTCTATGGTTATGGTTGTTTAAATTTCATGTCCTAAGTATATATGAATCAATACACTTATAAAAAAAAGTATATATGAATCAATACAAACTTTGTTTACTAAAAAAAAAAGTATATATGAAGTGTCACTAATGAATTTTGAAGGAGAATATTTGGAAAATGGAGACGGTTTTTCGGAGAAAGATAGAGGCAGGTCATTTGCAGCAGTATGTGGATAGTCTTTTTCATATGGAAAGATGGAGTAGCAGTTTACTTTCTTTTATATTCTGATTTCAAGTCAAGAGAGTAGGAGCCATAGGAGATAAATTGATCATTAGGAGTGTGGATTTCTCTGGGACTTCTGTTGGATTTGAACCTCATAAACTAGCAGAAGTGGGCTGGATATTCTGAAGCATATGTTCAATAATATAGAATTGATCCTTTTTAACTACCTTTAAAAGGCATGTAAACTACTTAAGTTTTAGATGTTTTCCTTTAGTACTTGGATATATGCAAGCTTGGATGTGTTGAGTTTGAGTGATGTATCTTGTAGCTTCTGATCTGTTTATCAACTGGAGCATTGGACCTTTGGTTTTAAGATGAGTGTCTTCTTTTGCTGAAAAATTCTTATTTGTATGCCCTCGCAGTTCTGTCTTACTTTACAGCAGATATAATACTGTCTAATAATCTATTTTTTTTCCCCTATAATTTGTGATTCTGGGCAGAATGCAGTGAATTGTTTTCCAAGTAATAGAGTTTTTTCTTATCTTGGTGTACTTGTTGATAACTATTTTTGTGGTCATGGCAGAAGACAAGCAAAGAAATGGGGACACAATATCCCAGACAAAATACTCCAATTGCTGTAATGGGATATGCAACTAGATTTTTGAAATATAACAGCTCTCTCGTCCTTCTCTTCAAGTGCTGGCACCAACAACTCCCGACAGGATATCTGATATGGGAATTGTGGAGATTTCATGGGAAGATCATCTTACTGATGTATGATCCAAGTTTCATTATACTTGTATTTTTAACTTATCAATGTTGACGTTTGTGAACCAGCATTCTGTCCTTCCTTCCTTTCTCACTTACAGACATAGATATGCTGTTATTCTTGTGCTAGGTTGGTTATGATGTCTTGAAAGCCTTCTAGGCTTGCCATACGTTACACTACCTTGTTTTTTTCTGATAACCAAAGGCTAGGCTGCCTTGTAAAGATGACTTCGCATGTTTGTTTCTATTAAAATTTTCTTTCCATATTAGATCAAAATTTCTTTCCAAATATTTTACACCTTTGAGTTATACATTGGCAGGAGTGCCTCTTCTATTCAGTTCCATTTGGTGCATTGGAGACCTACAGAAATCTATTGAATCTCATCTGCTACAATCTGAGGTAATATATATATTTTTTTTTCTGAAAATATTTCTTCCATTCATGTTTACATTGTGAATAAGATTGCCTATATATCTTTTTTCCTATGCTTTCATTCATTTGTTCTGTGGTTGTGGGTGTCTTTGATGTTTTAATTGGCAAAAGACAGTATTATTCTGAATGTATTTCACATAAGCAGATATTCTTTTGCAATCATATTCTTACCATGATTAAAATTGAATTATCCCAGAGAACTGTGAGTGCCATGCAAGAAGAAGTTGAGACATCAGCTTATGATGCCGCAGCAGGTATTGTTGAGACTACTGCAATCTATCAGTCCTTGTTGATCAGTCTAGTGATCCTTACAAGTTTATTTTTCAAATTCAGGGTATGGATATGAAGAGAGTGCGTATGATGAGGATGAAGGAGAAACAGGCATGTTTTCTTTGCCTGGAGCCTTTGAAGGTAGCAATTCATCAAAATTTTCCCAGAAGAAACGAAAGAAATTGAAGTCATACACTTCGAGGTCATATGAAGTGGGAGCTGATTTGCCATTTGGACAATGCACAACTGGAAATCAACAATCGATGTTGATTGGAAAAAGGCCTGCCAGTCTTCATCTTGGTTCAATTCCTACCAAACGTATGCGCACTGCTACTAGGCAAAGGGTTTCGAGTCCTTTCAGTGCTAGAACAACTGGGACCGTACAGGCTCAAGTTAAGACTGATGCTTCAAGTGGAGATACTAACTCTTGTCAAGATGACCAGAGTACTTTGCATGGTGGATACCAGATCCAGAAAAGTGCTGAGGTTGAGTCAGTTGGGGACTTCGAAAAGCATTTGCGATATGACTATGCAGAAACATCATCAATGAGGCCTAAAAAGAAGAAGAAGGCAAAGCATCTGGTACATAAGAACTCCTGTCAGCAGACACCAGGGGCTTCTTTATTACCTAAAAAATTGTTGTTATTTGCTTCTTATGTTCTTCCTTTACCTCTGTTAAGTTTCTTAAATTTTATATGGTTGCAGGCTTCCACGTATGGCCTAGGATGGCATCTGGATTCTGCTGCTTTTAATGAACAGGTGATTGTTGTTCTGTTCATTGAAAGTTGTTTAATATAATATGAATCTGATTCTGCTATTTTTTAATGAGCACACGACCTTTGTTCTTTTCATTGAATACAGTTTCAAATTTCATGAAACTTTATTTTTCTTTTTAATAAATTGAACTAAAATGATTGTAGTCATGTATATTACTTCTTGAAGAACAGCACAATTACAGCCAAGAACTGGAATCAGAGTAAATGCAAAACCTAAAGCACTGTTCTGTTTCTCTGTATTTTAGTGTTCTAAATTTGGGCTTTATTCTTTAACGTTATAAGTGTTTATAAATCGGGCCATTATCAAGTTGAAGATGATAAGAGTTCATCGCTGAGGAGGATTTTGTAGTGGGAAGGATTTTTTTTTAACATTAAACAAATTTTTGTCTCAAAGAGTAAACAAGAGCCCAAGTGTACGGGACATATACAAGTGCAACGCCTAAGCGTGCTAGTTTAGTGATTCAAGGAATTCATGAAAAGTCATGCCATGAAAATTAATTACAATTGACCCATGGAGTAAAGTATTAAAAAATAAGTTTCTAAGCTTATCCATTGACCACTCTTGATCTTAAAAAATTAATGAGTGGAGGAAGGGTGCTCTTCACTAAATTTTGATGGGGAGGATGTGTGTAGACTGGCTACTGCCTTTTATGAAGGGGTTTAATGGATGAGGAAGTATGGACAGATTTCTCAAATTCAGAGTGGTAAATGGTACTACAGGGTCCAATGGTGCTCAAATGAAAATGGCATATATATATATATATATTTTTGATTGGCATCGGGTGTCTGGGAACACCACCCAAACTAATCCTGGGGTTGCACAGGCCCTTGGCAAGGAGTTTCCCGCAAGTGCACCTTGGGTAATTAAGGAGAAAATCCCCCAGTCCAATGGCGCCTAGAGATTGTTTTCACCCAGGGAGATTTGAACCCTAGACTTGGAGGGAGCAATACCTCCAAGCCCAAGGCCTTTATCACTTGAGCCAAACCTTAGGGGTTATGGCATATATTTGGCATTAGTAGGGTTCGGTGGTGGATGTAGGCAAGGTTATCTAGCCATCCCAAGAGGTAGATCATGCAAAAGGATGGTTCATATAAAGAACTATGTAAAGTGGGAACATAGTTCTAGGTCATTATGTTTGTAGCAAGGCGGTGGAAGAGCTGCTCCACTGTGGCAATGTCACCGAGGGACCAATTATTGTGGTGGCACCGACTCCTATGGAATGTGATGACATATTGATCTATATATAAACATAGTAAATTTTCAAGGACATTGAAGTCTTAAAAGGAGTTCTCAGAGACCAAAAATTGAGGAACATAACAATAGCATGGTTGGTAAACTCGAGGTGTGCAAGGTTGTCAAAGATAGGGGTACACAAGAAAGGAACTTGAGAATGGATGCTAATGTTGGGCTTTTTGATGAGCAAGTGACATCCAAAGCTTGACACATCAGAAGAGCACCGGTTGATACCAAAGGTGAGTATACATTTGAAATGAAAATGTTGGGTAGTAGACAATTCCTCACAAGGGGAAACGGGGAGGAAAGCTGTTATGGTTGGTATTCTTGAGTTGATATCAAAAGAACAAATAGGGCATTTCCTATAGATTTAACTTTGTACACTGGGTATGTAGTGGGTGAGCCAATAGAATTGGGCATTTTGTTCCCATAAATTCAAGGCTTATCAAATGGGGTACTACAAAAATGGAAGGAAATTCAAGATTGTGTAGGGATATCGTGTGAGGGCTTTGAAGAGCAATTTATGGCTTTGTTTATTGCAATTGTAGTGGGGTATCCTCATCAAGGATCAACCCCCTCACAAAAATTGGGCCTAAAAAGATCTAGAAATCTAAAAAGACTCACTTGGTCTATCAACTATGATTCAAGTGGGAGTTCTAATCGCTGTTGACTCGAGGGGAGGGCATTTTTGGATTCTTTATGAGTCCTAAGCTATTATCGTGGAATGTTAGGGGATTGAATGGGGCAATAAGCTCCTTAGAATTAAAAATCCACTTTGCAATGGAAGATAGATGTTATTCGTTTGCAAGAAACTATGCTAGAAGTGGGTTTTAGAAGCATTTATAGCTTGTGTGGTTGTCATAATGTGGGATGGATTTATTTAGTGTCCAAAGGGGCGTCAGGTAAAGTATTGCTATGTTAGGATAATAGGGTGGTGAAAAAAGAAAAACAAAATATGTGGGAGAAATTATGGTGGTTTGTTCCTTTAAAAACAGAGGAGACAACATTTATTGGGTTTTTGTGGGTGCTTATAGGCTAGATTTCGATACGAGTAGAAGGGGTGTGTGTGAATTGGGTAGGCTTTGTAGTTGGTGGGACTAAACGTTGCGTCGGTGGGGATTACAATTCCACTTGGTTTCCAAGTTAATGATCAAGTGAAGTTCATCTTTTTTTGCTATGGTGGATGTCGTAATTCTCATTAGTGAGTAAGACCTTATGGATATTCCCCTTGTTGGAAGTTCTTATACGTGGTCAAATAATTGAAAAACTGCTTGGTCTAAAATCAATAGATTTTTGTATCTGTAGGCTGGGAAGTGCATTTTCGAAATTTATGTCTAAAGAGGGTACACAAACTTTGCTTGGACCATTTCCTTGTTATTATCGATTGTGGAGGCATTTAAAGGGTTAGAAGGCACTTGAAATTTAAGAATATATGGCTAAAAGTAGAATTAACCGGGGTGAGACATTGGTGGTCTTCATATCATTTCCAAGCAATCAAGTGTTATTTTGGCTTGAAAACTAAAGGCTTTGAAGAATGACTTAAAAGAAGACTTGCAATGAACTTTGGCAACGTGGAGCATTGACTTAGAAAGGGTCTCATTAATGGAGGAATTTTCTTGGAGGTAGAAATCCAAGGCCTTATGGTTAAATGAGGAAGATGAGTGTACAAAGTTTTTCCATCAAGTGGCTAACTCGAAGAGGAGAAAAACTATGCTATCGAATTCTTCGAGTTGATGAATCAATCTCATCTGATGAAGTTTAGTTAAGAACCACATTGACCAATATTATAAGCATTTGTTTTTAGAGCATTTTGTATGGATGCCTAAACTTGGTGGATTAGCACTCGAATAATTGAGGAAGAGATGACCACATGGCTAGAGAGGCCATTTGAAGTTAGGTTCATAGAATGGTAAAAAGTATGATTAGTGATGAAGCACTGCTCCTAGATGGTTACTATTTGTTTCTAATCTTGTTGGGATGTGATTAAAGAAGACAATATAAACGTAGTCAAGGAGTTTCATGCTATTAATATGTGATACCCCATATAATAAGAGGATAAGGTAGGTGATGTATGTGATCCCACATTGCTTGGGAATGATAAATTCTTGCTCTTTATAATGTTTCAATGGGCTCCAATTGTATCATTGACTAGTCCTTTTGGAGTATAGGCCATGTGGTTTGGGTCTTCCATTGGGGTGTTACATAAGAAGTTTGAGAATGTCTTGATTCCACTTTAATAGTCTTTATTCCAAATAATGGGAGTAGTTGACTTTGATGACTGCCACATTAGCCTTGTGAATGAGGTGAGTTGGGTTGTTGAGAAGATTTTTCGAAGTTAAAAAATGCATTTATGAAGGTATTTCATCAATTCTTCTCAGTTGGGAAATTTGAGAAAAGTCTCAACGCCACTTTTATTGCACTTATTCCCAAAAAGATTGGGGCATCAGAGGTTAAGGATTACCGGCCCATTAGCCTTGTGAATGGGGTGTATGAGATCATTTCCAAGGTGCTTGCAAATCGACTGGGAGATCATTACGAAACCCCCAAATGCATTTGTATGGGGAAGACAAATTTTGAACTCAATTCTCATCGCCAATGAATGCTTAGAAAGTAGATTAAAAGAAGGCAATTTGGGTCTCTTGTGCAAGTTGGATATGAAGAAGGTTTATGATCATGTTAATTGAGATTTTTTGTTGTATTTGCTGTGAGGTGTGGTTTTGGGGAGAGGTGGTGCGCATGAATTAGGTGGTGCATATCGATGGCCAGTTCTCAGTTTTGTTGAATGGCTGCCAAGTTGGTTTTTTTAACAGCTCCCGAGGTCTAAGGCAAGGGGATTCTCTGTCCCCACTTCTCTTTATCATAGTCATGGAGGCATGTAGTAGAATGATTTCAGTGATGGTTAATAATGGGTTTTAGGCTGGTGTTTCAGTTGGTGACATACATCGAGGTACTCTTCACATTTCTCATTTGTTGTTTGTAGGTGATACTCTTATTTTTTGTGAGGCAGATCTAAACCAGATTCAGGCACTAAGGGCACTTCTACTTTGCTTTGAGGCTGTTTCTGGGTTGAAAGTGAATTTATCCAAGTCAGAGTTGGTTTCAATTGGCAACATTTGTAATATCTGGCTGTTGGGTAACACCCTTGGTTGTAAGATCTTTTCCTTCCCTATGAATTACCTTGGGCTTCCTTTGGGGGCCATCTCCAGGGCTAAAACTATTTGGGATGCAGTAATTGGGAAGATTAAATGAAGATTGGCAGGTTGGAAGAGATTGTATTTGTCGAAAGGTGGTAGGATTACTCTAATTAAAAGCACTCTTTCCAATCTACTTACTTTTTTTTTTTTTTTTTTTTTTTTTTTTTTTTTTTTTTATCCTTGTTCCCAATTCCCTTGAGTGTGGTAGCATGTATTGAGAAACTTCATTGTGACTTCCTTTGGAGCAGACTTGGGGATGAGTTTAAATTTTATTTGGTCGAGTGGGACAAGATATGCTTCCCAATCTCTTATGGTGGTTTGGGAGTTAGAAATATGAGGGTGTTCAATCGGGCTTTACTTGGGAAATGGTTCTGGCGCTATAATACGGAACACGAAGCTTTATAGAAGTCAGTGATTGATTAAAAATATGGAGGCTGTCAAGATTGGTCTGAATGCTCTTTCCATTGTTTTCCTTCATTTATATAGAAAAGGGCTACAACTGAGCACTGATTCCAGCGCTTAATTGTTGCTGGTCTTACCATACACGTTAGCTTCTATTTACACATTAAGTCTATTTACTGTACACAAGAGTCTATTTACTGTACACGTTATCTATTTATCTGCTATACTATCTAGATATAGAAAACATCTCTATAAAATTATCTCTGTAACATCTCTCCTCAAATTGATGTTGGTGGATCAAGAAGCATCAATTTGTCAACCAAGAACTGATCCGCTGCTGAGAAAGAGCTATAGATTGCTTTTGGATGTTGAGTTGAGTTGAGTTGAGTTGAGTTGAGTTGAGGTGAGATGATAAAATATTGTTAAAATATTATTTTTTAATATTATTATTATTTTGAGATTTGAAAAAGTTCAATTGTTTATTATATCTTGTGTTAGAATTTGAAAAAGTTGTAATGATGAGTTGAAGTGAGTTGAGATGAGTTTGGCTTCCAAACGAAGCCTTAGTGAATATGTTTGCAATTTGACGTTCAGTGGAAATGTGAGGGAGTGTAATCACATGTTTGTCAAAGGATTCACGTATAGAATGGCAATCGACTTTCATATGTTTCGTACGCTCATGGAAGACAGGATTAGCGGTGATCTAAACAGTATTGGTATTATTAGCATGAAGAGGAGTGAGATGTAGCTGAGGAAAATCAAGTTCACCCAATAACCCATGAAGCCATGTGATCTCAGAGCATGCGGAAGACATAGCACGATACTCAGACTCAGTAGAGGACTTGGAAACTCTGTCTTGCTTCTCACTCTTCCAAGAAATGAGTGCATTGCCTAAGAACATGCACCAGCCAGTAACAGAGCGACGAGTATCTGCACATCCGGCTCAATCAGCATCACTATTCCCACCAACTGTAAGGAAGATTCTTTAGAAAAGAACAATCTACGTGTAGAGGTGCCCTTCAAATATTGGATAATGCGATGGAAAACGGCTAAATGAAGATGTTGGGGAGCCTGCATAAATTGACTAACTTGCTGTACAACAAAAGAAATGTCAGGACGAGTAATCGTCAAGTAATTCAAACTCCCAACAAACTGCCGATTCAAGGATGGATCTGATAGAAGCTCCCATTCTTTCTGATGAAGCTTAAGATTTACCTCCAAGGGAGTAAAAACAGAGTTACCCGATTGGAGACCACCAATGGAATAACGTCTTGTGTGTATTTGTGCTGGTATAACAACGTACTAGTTGGAGTAAGCTGTACCTCAAGGCCAAGAAAATATTGCAGGGGACAAAGATCTTTCATGTGAAAAGAGGCCTTGAGATGGTGTTGTAATTGCTTAATTAACTCAGTATTGGAGCCAGTGATCACAATGTCATCGTCATATACGAGAAGCAATACGATTCCTGTAGAAGTCTTGTAGAGAAAAAGAGAGGATTCAAATTGACTCTTTAAGTAAAATGAAAAGCAAGCAGGTTAGAGCGAAATTTGTCAAATCATGTACGCGAAGCTTATTTCAGTCCATACAAGGATCGGCGTAGCCAACAAACCTCTGAGAAAGGTGTAGCAAACATGCCGGGAGGTGGAGACATATAGATTTCTTCCTTCAAATCCCTATGTAGAAAAACATTCTTCACATCCATTTGCCGGAGAGACCACCCTTACGACGCGGCAAGTGCCAAGATAGTTTGCATAGTAGTCATTTTGGCAACAAGTGCAAATGTTTCTTCATAATCAATACCATTCTCTTGTCGGTTCCCAAGAACCACGAGACGGGCCTTATAAATGTCCAGTGAGCTATTAGCTCGAAACTTGATTGAGTACACCTATTTACAACCAATAGGTTTGACATTAGAAGGACAAATTATAAGGTACCAAGTGTGATTTTCTTGAAGAGCTTGGATTTCCTCTTGCATGGCCTGCTGCCAACACGCTTGAGTGGATGCCTGGGTATAAGAGTGAGGAACAGAAATAGTGTCGAGAGTGACAGTAAGTGAGATGTGAGGAAAACCATACCTATATGGTGGATGTGTAACCTAGGTGGACTGCCGAGGTATAGGAATAGTAGAATCAGGTGACGGATCAGTGTCTGGAAGGGGTGTTGAAGAAGGGGGAAGATGTCGATGATACACCATACCTGATTGAAATTGCTTAATAGAAGAAGACACATCATCAAAAGCGGGAAGAAGAGTAATAGGAGGATCAGAAATAACTTGAGACTGAAAGAAATATTGATTTTCGAAGAAAATCACATTCTGTGAGATTTGGGATTTATTTGCATGAGCATCATAACAAACAAATCTTTTCTGAGAAGGACTATATCCAATAAAGGCACGCGTGACAGACTGTACAGCAAGCTTGTGACGCTCAACAAGTGGTAGATGAACAAAACAAATACACTCAAAGGTATGAAAGGATTGATACTCAGGAGATATGCCAAATAATCGAAAATATGGAGAATCATAATCTAGAGTAGTAGTAGGCAAACGGTTGATCAAATAGACAATAGTAGACAAAGCTTCTACCCAGAACTTAGAAGGTACAGAAGAATCAATCAACAAAGTATGGACGAAATCTAAGAGATGACGATTTTTACGCTCAGCAACTCCATTTTGTTGAGGAGTATAAGGGCAAGAACGTTGGGAAATGATCCCCATTTGATGAAGAGAAGTTTGAAAAGAATGAGACATGTACTCTCCCCCTGAGTTGGAGCGTAAAGTTTTTATACAAGTACTGAACTGTGTCTCAACAAGCACAACAAATTTTTGAAAGACAGAAAATACATCAGCTTTAGAATGGAGAAAATATATCCAGGTGAATCGACTATAATCATCGAGAAACATCACAAAATAAAAATACTGACCATGAGAAATAATAGGACTCACACCCCAAACGTCAGTATGCACGATCTCAAAACAGTTAGAAGCATGACTACCATGCGCAGGAAAAGGTAAAGTTTTACTTTTACCAAGACGACAAGTAGCACAATCAAAAGATACAGGAGAAGAAGAAAAGGACTCTTTATTGCCCAAAAACCCATGTTTCATTAGATGAGTCAAGACAACAGAATGAGGATGACCTAATTTCTTATGCTAGATTTCATTAGTATTGGCAGTAGCCGTACAAGCTAGAGACACAACATTAGGAATAGAAAATTGTAAGGGAAATAAACGTCCTATTTTAGGCCCCTTTGCGATCACCGTCCTCAACACCTGATCCTGCACAAGACAACCACCACAAGAAAAGTGAACATCACAATTATTATCTACCAATTGTCCTACATAAATCAAATTGGTAGACAATCTAGGAGAGACAAAAACATCGCGAAATGAAGAGCCCAAAATACCAATAGCAGTAATAGGAAGAGTACTGTCATTAGCGATCTCAATAATTTGCGTGCCTCTATACTTATGAACACCATGGAGACGTGTCGTATTACCAGTCATATGATTAGAAGTGCCTAAATCAACAATCCAAGAAGATGAGTTAGTACCCGTACCTTGCAGGCCTAAGGCCGTAAAAGCAGAAACAATCATCTGTTGGACCATTACTGGTGTGAGAACAGATGAATCAAAGCTTACAGTAGGCGGCACATAAGATGAAGAAGAAGATTGTACAGCAGCTTGAAAAGCTTGGGATTGGCGATTCTGAGGTCGCACTCGACAATCTTTGATGAGATGGCCCTCTTTCTTGCAATAGTTGCAAACTTTCTTAGGACAGTTGTGAGAGTGATATGACCAAATTCCTTGCAACTAAAACATTGCAACTTGTTCCTCCCTCTCCCTTGTGCTGCATAGGCTACATTCACAGTCTCAAAAAAGACCTTCTCAGAAGTTATACCCATTTGAGTGGATAACCGCTGTTATTCAGGCAACAAATCTCCCAAACAAATATCCAAAGAAGGAACCGGATTACGGTTCAACAAACCAGCTCGAACGGGCTCAAATTAGGGTCGAAGCTTCATTAAAACTCGTTGACTTTCAACATGAACTGCTTGAAGAGCCGCGAGTGCCATAGTGGGAACCTTAGCATGAACAATGGCAGAATACTCGCACCAAAGGTTAATAAAACCATAATAAAATTGTGCGATAGGTAAATTTCCTTGACTATAAGTACTAATTTCCAATTCTAATTGGAACTTCCGAGCACTATGATCTTGGTGGTAAATACGGTGAAGATAATCCCACATAGCCTGAGCCATAGTAAAACAACGAAGATTGATCACAAGGTGAGACTCAATCGTCCCAAATAGCCAAGAGATTACCTTGGCATCCTTGACCTCCCATTGAGCAAATTCTTTTTCATTAGTAGGAACTTCAGCAGAATCATCAATATGATTTGATAATTCTTTTTTTTTTAAAAACATCTTAAACTGAAATTCCCACGTAGGAAAATTCTTTCCAGTAAAGTGAACAATAATATTTTCAATAGACATGATGAAAAAACACTTACAAAAATATGCTCAAGTAGTCCATCAAATAAGTGAGTCACAGTAATAGGAGGGGGGGGGGGGGGGGCAAGGTCCTAACTAGGTTCACACCCAAAATAAAAGGCCCAGATTGAAAAGAAAGGGGCCCAAAGTCACGAAAATAATTGCTCAAGGGGAGAAATACCTTACGGACCAAAGGAGAGAAACACCAAGAAAATCGATACCTGCCCAGAAAATTACGGAAAACACCTAGAGAGAGCCGACTGCAACACAACCACCTAGAAACTTTCGGACCGCCCCAAAGACCTCCACAGAAATTCAGATACTCACCAAAGGAGACACCCGCACGTCTTCAGCTGCCAGAAACTACCCAGAAACTACCGACAAGCCCCAAACTGCATTGCCCAGAACAGGATCACAGCAAACCACCACACAAAACCTACTGACAGCCTCAAAGCCACCAAGGTGATGAGCCCACAAGTCGAAACTCACTAGACGTGTGAGAAAACACTCACCACAAATTTAGAAACTTGCCAACGTGCGAAAACAGAGAAGGAAAACAATTCCTACTATTGCAACTCAGAAACTCTCAAGGATAAAGACCACAGAGAAACGATAATCAGAGTAAAAGCTCTGATACCATGTCAAGATTGGTCTAAATACCTCTTTCCATTGTTTTCCTTCATTTATATAGAAAAGGGTTACAACGGAGCACTGATTCCAGTGCTTAATTGCTGCTGGTCTTACTATACACGTTAGCTGCTATTTATATGTTAAGTCTATTTACTGTACACGACGAGTCTATTTACTATACACGTTATCTATTTATCTACTATACCATCTAGATATAGAAAGCATCTCTATAAAATTATCTCTATAACAGAGGCTTGTTGGGGGGGGGGGGGGATGGTGCTGCTTTAAGGAGGTAAGTGGGGTTTATGGCGTGGGTATATGGAAGCACATTAGACGAGGGTGGGGAGTATTTGCTCGTCATACTAGAATTGTGATGGGAGATGGCTCAAGAACTAAATTCTGGCATGACATACGGTGTGGAGATAGAGCTCTCAGAGACTCATTCCTTATAGTGTTCATACTTGCACGTGAGAATGAAGCGTCAATGGCGGACCTCATGGAGAGGAATGGTGATTTACTCTAGTGGAATGTGAGCTTCACTAGGGTGGCCCAAGATTGGGAAGTCAGCAACTTTGAAGATTTCTTCCAACTCTTATACTCCATGACACTGAGTACTCAAGGAGTTGATACTTTATTTTTTTTGATAAGTTACTCAAGGAGTTGATACTTTCCGGTGGATACTTACCAGAAAAGGTATATTTTTAGTTCGTTCTTTCTATAAGGCCCTCACACAACTGCAAAATAATCGCTTTCCATGGAGAAGAATTTGGAGAAACAAGGCCCCTCTTACGGCGGCATTTTTTGCATAGACATTGTCTTTGGGAAAGATTTTGACAATGGATAACTTACGGAATCGCGGGGTGATAATGGAGGAATGGTGCTGTATGTGTAAACAAAGTGGTGAGACTATGAACCATTTGCTACTACATTGCGAGATTGCTAGAGCGTTATGGGTCGATGTATTCAGATGGTGCATTTGGAAGGAACGAAATGATCGGATGTTCAAAGGTAGGGAGCATTCATTGGAGGAGATTGGATTACTATTTGTTAGCACTATGTTTCTTTGTGCCAAAGCTGTAGATTTCAATGGCCTTGAAGTTCTTATTTCTATTTCTTCCTCCTAAATAGGTGTTATCTCTTGTATACTTCCTGTGTACTTAGGCTATGCCTATCCGTATTAATATAATTTAACCGTTTACTTATAAAAAAAGCATTTACTAGAAATAGACAAATTTTAGGCTTGGTGGTTATTACTAATGAATGCTTGGGTAGTAGGCTCATCTCAAGAGAACCAGGGTTGCTTTGCAAATTATTGAGAAGGCCTATGATCATGTGAATTGCATCTCTTCTTTATTGGCTTGGGATATGTATTTTGGGAGAATTAAGGATCTTGGTGCGCTCTTTATATTTCATAGTGCAATCTTTTGTATTGGTGAATATCCCTCCTATTGGCTTTTTCAGTAGTTCTTGTGGTCTGAGATTGGGTGCTTGCTTTCCCCATTACTTCTCATTATGTCATGGAGGCTCTTAGCAAAATGTTACCAGTGGCATTTGTTGGAGGTTTTATCTTTGGCTTTTGAATGGGAGCAAACAATCTTGGCATGCTTAGTATTTCACATCTATTGTTTGTATTTCATGTTCTGATATCGTGTGGACCAAATTGGCTCATTTGCGCTTTGAGGGCTCTTTGTTTATGTTTTGAAGCCTCTTTTGGTCTTTGGGTAGAAAGTGAATTCGGCCTAGTTAGAGCTGATTCTAGTGGGTAATGTTCCTACTGTGGATAATTTGGCTAGCATTTTGGGTGTCGGGTATCTTATTTTCCCGTGAAATACCTTGGCCTCTCCTTGGACACCTCTTTCAAGGCTAAGTCTTTTGGAAAGGTGTGATTGAGAAGATTGAGCGCCGATTAGTTTGTTGGAAGAGGATGTGTATGTCCAAAGGTGGTATGATTACCTTGATAAAGAGTACTCTTTCCAATTTACCTACATATTTCTTATCTTTGTTTCCCCTCCTTATTAGTGCGGCCAATTGAATAGGGAAGCTACAAAGAGAGTTTTTATAGAGTGAAAAGGTAAAGAGTTCATAATCACCTAGTAAACTGAGCGGAGCTCGAAACTTGCTTCTGTTCAACTATTGCCGTCTAGGGAAATGGATTTGGTGGTATCAAAATGAGAGTGGCCTTGTGGAAAGCACTGGTGGATTATAAGGGCATGTTTGGACATTGAGAATTCTGAGGAATTCTCAAAACTTCTCATAATTTCTCAAACCATTTTTCAATTTTTCTACTTTTTCATCTAATTATCACCTAATCATTATCAAAATACAAAAATCAACACAACTTTTACAAACTTCAAAACAAAAATAATATTCAAAAATTATACTCAAACATTATTTTAACTTTATAATATTTTTTATTCAACTTTTTCTCTCCCTTCCCGAAGCCCAATAAAACATCTTCACTCAAACCATTTTACTACTATTCACAAAATTCTGAGATTCATGGGCCAAATCATATGAGGTGGGTTATGGAAGAATATCATAAGAAGATGAGGGTGTTTTCTAGTCATACTAGGCTTGAGGTGGGTGATAGCTTTAGGACTCGGTTTTAGCATGATTTATGGTGTGGTTATAGGGCCCTCATGGAAGCTTTCTAAGAGATCTAAAATATTGCACTTGCACAAGAAGCTCCAACAGCTGTTCTATTGGAGTTCTCCAGTGGCTCCTTGCATTGGAATGCTAATTTTTTCAGAGCTGCCCAAGATTGGGAGGTTGATACCTCCACAGAGTTCTTTGGAGGGGTGGATAAGATGCTTTGGGTCCCTACTAAAAAAGGTGTCAGACCGTTGGGCTGCCAATCTACCTAAAACCAATTGGTGTTAGGGAAGACACACTCAAGTCTTTTATGGCATTCAACATTGCACCCACAGGCCTGTTTATAGAGTGCTCGCAGGGAGCGGTATTGTGGACACTCTTCAACAATCCCTTCCTCACGATGTTGCTCTTGTGAATCAAACCCATGACCTCTAGCTCTAATACCATTTATTTAACCGTTGAGCTGCCAATCCACATAAAACCAATTGGTATTATGAAGACACGTTCAAGTCTTTCATGGCATTCGACATTGCATTCCGTAGGCCTGTTTTATGTTTATTAAAAGGGAAGCTCATTATCTGATCTTTCTGTATGGTCCTTACACCTTAGTATTGTAACCCATTCCCTGGCGTGAATATTTGGCGACAAACACCTATTAGAGCAGCTTTGTTTGCCTGGACAGCTTCCTTGGGGAAAATTCTCACCATAAAACAACTAAGGAGACATGACATCATTATGACAGATTGGTGTTTTATGTGCGACAAAAGAGTGGGGAATCTGTAGGCCAACTTTTGAGATTGCCAATATACTTTAGAATGGCGTTTTTAGTTGTGTCGGCTTGGCTTGGGTTATGTCCAGAAGCATAGTAGACTTCACCAATTGGAGATGGTTAATGACAGCCCATAACTTGCAACAGTATGTGAGATGGCCTCTATTTTTCTAGTGTGGTGTATTTGGAGACTAGACCTCATTATTTGGAGAGGGTTATTTGGCCATCCACAAATTGCAGCAGTATGGAAGATGATCGGTATATGTCTAGTGTGGTGTATTTGGAGAGAGAGAGAGGAGGGGATTGCATGTGAAAATTGAAGTTTAAAACTTTTTTTTTTTAATAATTTGTTCTTTTGGATGGTTTCTATAGAATGAGCTGAATTCTGTGATTGTCTCGCCTCTTTTCCCTATTTCTAATTATGTGTTCTCTCGTAAGCTATTTGTGTACTTAAGCTATGCCTTTTGCACTTTTAATGAACTCTTCGATTACCTATCAAAAAAATAAATAGATCTAATGTTGACATTTTGGCTTCATAGTTTTTGGTAAAATTTGTGCTAGAGGGAAACTTTTGTCGCATACATCTTTCATGGAGACCTAGAGATAATATCAATTGTGCCTTAACTAGTTTTAAGATAAAGGGTTCAGAGGGGAGGTTTTTTTAGCAAGCTCTATTTATCAATGCGCTCAAGCCCAGGTGAAGAAAAAATAGACTGTAAGTGGAGGGCGTGTGGAGAAGTTTCGGTGACAGGGAAGCTATAAGTGTCTTCATAGCATTCTGAGGACTCTTATGATATGGCAGTTGTTTCACAATGGGCCAAGCAGGCGTCTCTCTGCTCTATCTCGTTTCTTTTCATTAGCAAGCTTGGGTCTTTTTGACACAAGTTACTATGAAGATTCTAATTTGTTTCCTTTTCTGGTTTTAGCATGTTTATAGCTTAGTAGTTTACTTGCTTGTTCAAGTTATCTTTGAAATAATACTGTATTTTTTTTTAACCATCTCCAGAGTAGTATTCATCTCCTTTATATGCCTTTGATTTTTAGAGGGACCATTCCAAGAAGAGATCGGACAATCACCAATTTGAATCTAATGGAACAAATGGTACAGCTCTTTTTCACTGACAATAGATTTAGTAATTTGCTTGAAAACATACTTAATATATTTTATGTTCTCTGTCTTTTACATTTCAACTTGTTTCTCTGAAGGTTTGTATGGGCAACCTAATGCTAAGAGGCCGAAGTTTCTGAAGCAATCACTTGATAATACTTTTGACAACATTACTCCTATGAGCGGGTCCATTCCTTCCCCTGCGGCATCCCAAATGAGTAATATGTCCAACCCAAATAAATTCATTAAATTGATAGGTGGTCGGGATAGGGGCCGGAAAGTTAAAGCTCTGAAGGTACTCTTTGTGATGAACTATTGTTGGGCTTTGTTCATATGTTTTGTTCATATTGTTGCTAATTTACCTGTATTGTATACTTTTTCCCCACTGAACTTAAGCAATTAATCTTCTTTGCAGATATCAACCGGGTTGTCTGGTTCTGGAAGTCCCTGGTCGCCGTCTGAAGATCAGGTCATTACATTGTCATAACATCATCTATCTTTGGTTATTTCTAGAGTTTTCACTACTGCTTGTGCTAGTTATCTGATATTTTTGGTTATTAGGCTCTTCTTGTTCTTGTACATGATATGGGTCCTAACTGGGAGCTCGTAAGTGATGTTATCAATGGTACTCTGCAGTTTAAGGTAGTTATCTTCTTATTTAAATTTATTTATTGGATTTGTCCTATCATATACCTGAGCTAATTTACCTGGGGCATGCTGTATGTTCTACTGGTAAATGGTAACCTTTCCTGTTGATTTGATCATGGTTATTTAAAATCTTGAGCAATCCTGTTACTTTGTATTGCCTTCTTTTGGGTACTGATTCGATTGGTCCGCCTAACATATGCAGTGTATCTTTCGTAAGCCTAAAGAGTGCAAGGAGCATCACAAACTTTTAATGGACAGGAGTGCTGGGGATGGGGCCGATAGTGCTGAAGATTCAGGGTCTTCGCAGTCTTATCCATCTACATTACGAGGCATTCCAAAGGCAAGAATATTCATAAGCTTTCTGACAATGACGTCAACTTTGTCTCTGCATTGGAATGATAGCTGTGTACTGTCGAGCTTATTCATATTGTTTTGCATTCATGCAGGGCAGTGCCAGACAGTTGTTTCAACGCTTGCAGGGGCCAATGGAAGAGGATACCATCAAGGCTCACTTTGAGAAAATCATTATGATTGGGCAGAAGCAGCACTATCGAAGGAATCAGGTTTGTGATTTGAAGTGCACATTAGTTGTTTTTGTGCAGATTTGAACATATTGATGTAATTCCAATGCAAATTGCTAATGCTGTTTGTGCAGTTGCCAATAGTTATTGGTTGTAGTTTATTTATATTTCCTTTCAAGGCAGAATCTTTTTTTCTTTTTCCCCCCTTTTGGGGTGCAATTTTATATCAAAGTCTTCAAGCTTCCATCATCTGTTAGATAACTTAGATCAGATATCATTATAGGATGCCCTGTATGAGCTAATGGTCGAGGTTCATACTAAGGCTTCGTTTGGTTACTAAACCCATCTCAACTCATCATTACAACTTTTTCAAATTCCAATACAAAATATAATAAACAATTCAACTTTTTCAAATTCTAAAATAATAATAATCTTAAAATATAATATTCTAACAATATTTTATCATCTCAACTTAACTCAATTCAACTCAGTTCAACATCCAAAAACAGCCTAAGTCATTGTTTTTTTGATCTCCTGCAGCTTTTTTTCTTTATAAGAATAATGTTTTTAATCCACATTAAATAATTTTCCATATTGAAGTCTCAGTTTTTTGAATGAAACTTCTTGATTACTTGTAAAAAAAAAGTCTCAGTCTCAGTTTTAGTTTTTGTAATTTTCTTTCTGAATCTCTGATTTAGAAATTATGGGAACTATTATAGACTTAAATTGAGTCCTCGATATTCCATCAAGTCAAGATATAGTTGAATCTGAAAAGTATTATTATTTGTGTTTGCATATATGCCCATTAATAAAACTATAAGACCTTGTAATTTTTGTTGGCTTTTCTTTGGGTACTTGCACGTATGCACATACATAAATTTTTGTATTGTTCAGTATTTTCCCACTCTGGTTGACTTCCAATTTGAAAAGTGGTCCTGCCATATTTTTGAGATGGCATTCACAAGTCTAAAGTTTCCAATTTGATTAATAGAAATTTCAAGGGCTTGCTTAAATTGTGACAGCTTGTTAGCTATACAAAGCAAAATGTGTCACATTTGAAACTACAGGCGTATGACCTGAAACCAATCTATGTTGAGCTTTGTTTATGATTTAGTTTAAACTGTTTCCTGACCAGTCTTTTATCTTCTGAAGAGTGATAACCAGGATAGAAAACAAGTTGTACCTGTTCACAATTCTCATGCTCTGGCTCTTAACCAAGTTTGCCCAAATAACCTGAATGGGGTTCTAACGTAAGTTTTGGCGCCTTTCTGCACATTTGGTTTTGCATGCTGGTTTTTATCCTACTTACTGCTACTAAATTTAGTATTTTTTAATGTATTTTCTCAAAACTACCTGGCCCATATTTAGTTATTGTCTTGCAAAAAAAATTATTTTGTTTCGTTTTGTTGTTTGCTTGAAGGCCCACCGATCTCTGTGATGCAACAACATCAAGCCAAGATGGTATTTCCATTGGTTATCAAGGTTCTCATGCGTGTGGTTTAGCAATATCAAGTCAGGGTACTGTTGCATCGGTACTTCCTACTTCTGGGGCAAATTCCACACTGCAAGGGTCTTCCGGTGTGGTTCTTGGCAGTAACTTGTCATGTCCATCTGGTACACTGAATGCCTCTGTCAGGTAGTCTGCTGTTTTGTAGCTTGACTTTTTTACTGTTTGTTTACCACCATGTTCTTTTTATATTTTTGTTTTTCCAAATTTCTTTAAACCATTACTAGTGGGTTCCCTATTCCTTTTCAGGGATGGCAGATACAATGTTCCAAGAACATCATCTTTACCAGTTGATGAGCAGCAAAGAATGCAGCAATACAATCAAATGTTATCTGGTAGAAATATTCAGCAGTCTAGCATGTCCTTCCAGCTGGTCTTCCGGGAACTGATCGTGGTGTCCGTATGCTACCTGGTGGAAATGGTATGGGGATGATATGTGGGATGAATAGAAACATGCCAATATCAAGGCCAGGGTTTCAGGGAATGGCCTCATCATCTATGTTGAATTCTGGGACAATGCTTTCTTCCAGTATGGCGGGGATGCCAAGCCCCGTAACTATGCACTCTGGAGCTGGTTCTGGTCAAGTAAACTCTATGTTGAGACCCCGCGAGACTTTGCATATGATGCGGGTGAGTTTTAACTGTTACATTTTTCTAGTCTACAGTTGCTTGTTTTGATAGTAGCATTTAGTTTTGGTTTTTGGTTTTTGTTTTCTGTGTGGGTGTGCACTGTGTAGAAAAAAAATACTTCAAACCATGACGAAAATCCAGAATTTTAAAGCCTATCAATCTACAAGCTTCTTCTAGGATTGAATGGATGTAACTATTTTAACATCAAGTTGCATCAATAGAGCTATATATCTTAATAGGTTGCATCAGCTTGATCTCTTCTCTCTCTAACTAGATCTAGTTGTTGTACCCCCTGCATTCTTTCTTTTGGTTGATCATTAGTTGAACTTGGCTTGCTTATCAATATAGAGCTATGCATCTTTTTTTTTCTAGGTAAAAGAATATTTAGCTCTATATCTTACTCTCTTGTTTATTCCTCCTGGCCAAGGGTATTGTGGGGTGTGTTTGGAGCTCATTTGAGATCTGTTGGCTGAATTTGAGCATTCCATTGTTTCATGTGAGCAATCCAGCCCATGTTAAACCTTACTTGAACCCCTGGATAGATGTATTTGAGATCGTTTGGCTGAATTTGAGCATTCCATTGTTTCATGTGAGCTGTCCAGCCCATGTTAAACCTTACTTGAATCCCTGGATAGATGTATTATACTGCAGGAGGAAGTGATGGGTTGAGTCTGGGTTGTCTTAAATTAGAGGTAAGGGTTGTTTACATCTTTGAACATGCCCCAATTGCTAAAGCCAAAATCCACATCTCTCTGTCTCTCTCCCAAAAAAAAAAAAAAAAAAAAAAAAAAATCATTTTCCTTAATTTAGTTCTGCATTAAATGCGCACCTACTGATTTGTGAAACTTGTTGTAGAAGCAAACCCAGTAATCCAGACTCGTTGATCCTACTTTGCTAACATGCTTAATATCTTGGTTGTCGATATATCTAGTAGCACATGTATTATTTTCCTCTCAAGAGCAAATCTCTGGAATTGATACTATCTTGTATTAGTTTATGAGACATCATGATTCTGATATTGTAAGGTCTTTGCTTGACCGTACTATTATGTTTCTGGCTGCGTCAATACTTCCTATTCAGTATTTATTGAGGTGTGAACATCTATATCTGTGCTAAATTACTTTGCAATGGACAATCCCAAATGAATGAGGTTCACGGTTAAAGAAAGAGTCCACTAAATCTCACTTCTAAACAATTCGGTAATGACTAGTTGTTTGTTTACAAGCTTTGGAGGTGTGATTTCGAATTATGTTTGACCTTAACATTCATAAACACTAGCCAATCATGCACACGCAATACTTGATATAAATTAGCATAGTGGAGAAAAACATTTAGGTAAGAACAAAGTAGAGAAAACCCTGTTGACTTTGACTGTAGATGGAAAAGGTTGGTAATTATTTACATGAAGAATAGAAGACGGAGGGTTGTACAAAACAATTATGGGTGGTTAAAAGTGGGGGAAGAAAGGGCATGATTTGGTTATTAGAAATTCGAACGTTTAAGTTTAATAATGATATTAATTTGATAACCTAGGTGAATTATTTTCAGAGTAGTTAAAGCGGATTATTTAAAGGAATTCACAAGACAAATTTAGACGGAAAACTATCTATGGTTTTATTTTTTTGATCAGTAAATAAGAATTTTATTAAAATAGGTAAAGCCAAGTATGGAAAACTATCTATGGTTTTGTGGGCAGTAAAGATGCTTGAAAGTAGTGATATTTGTATTCTTTGGCTTTTTTTCCCCGAGCATCTTTGGAGCAGTATCAAATTTAAAACGGGGCTAATGATTTCAAGTCCTGTATTCGTAATAACTTGTGCTCTTACTGATGTGGCAGTTAGATATGGTTATTTGACTTGGGTGCCTGTCTCACCTCAATTGGTTACCTATATTATGTTCTTTCACATGTTGATTTGTCATCATTGGCTTAGTAATACATCACTATTCACTATTATATTTCATTTCACAAGAAATGTTATTTGTGTTATAGCCTGGCCATAACCCGGAGCATCAAAGGCCAATGGTGGGTCCTGAGCTTCAGATGCAGGCCACACAAGGGAACAGCCAAATTATCCCCCATTTCAATGGATTGACTTCTGCCTTCTCTAATCAGAACACTTCACCACCTGTTCAACCATATGCTGGCCATTCTCAGCATCATCAGATGTCTCCACAACAGTCTCATGCTCTTAGTAGCCCTCATCACCCTCATATTCAAGGCCCCAATCATGCTACAGGTTCCCAGCACCAAGCCTATGCAATCCACCTTGCTAAAGAAAGGCTTCTACATCAGCGGTATTTGCAGCAGCAGCAACAACCGTTTGCTGCATCGAATGCTTTGATGCCGCATGTCCAGCCACAGCCACAACAACAGCCACAACTTCCCATATCGTCTTCTGTTCAAAATAGTTCTCAGATTCAATCAACATCAACTCAACCAGTATCTGTGTCACCTGTGACGCCGACTTCCCCGATGACTCCTTTATCATCTCAGCATCAGCAGAAACATCATCTACCACAACATGGGCTCAGCCGGAATCCTGGTGCTAGTGGGTTGACCAATCAGGTGGGGAAGCAACGCAACGACAGTCACAGCAGCTGCAGTTTCAACAATCTGGCAGGCACCACCCTCAACAACGGCAACAACCAGTGTCTCAACAGCAGGCTAAACTTGTAAAGGGAATGGGAAGAGGGAACATGCTGGTTCATCAGAACCTCTCCATCGATCACTCTCATCTTAATGGCCTTTCTATACCTCCAGGAAGCCAAACTCCTGAGAAAGGAGAGCCGATTATGCATGTAATGCAAGGTCAAGGCTTATATTCTGGCTCTGGCTCTGGCTCTGGCTCTGGCTTGAACCCAGCCCAACCATCTAAGCCATTGTTCCTTCTCAATCTTCAAACCCTTCCCAGGCACAACAAAAGCTAATTGGCCCAGCACCACCTTTGTCACAGCAACTGCAGCAGATGCCTCCTCACTCTGACAACAGCAGTCAAGGCCAGACTCCACCAGCTCCTTCAGGTCATACAGTATCAACTTCCCATAATACAGTTCCATCTGCTGTTGTTGCTTCAAATCACCAGCAGCCGCAGCTACAACCTCAGCCGCAGCCACAGCCACAGCCTCACCAAAAGCAGGTTAATCAAACTCAATCAAGGTTCAGAGACATTTCCAACAGAATCGTTTGAATTCTGAGTTTCAGAACAAGTCTCAAACTGAACTAGCTCAAGCTGACCAGCAGGCTGTGAATAGTGCTTCTCCAATGATTTCTGGCACTGGAGTGCCTCAGATCTGTAATGATTCAATTGATGTGGTTCCTGTTGTTTCTTCTTCCGTTGCTCAGTGGAATGCTTCGGAACCAGTATATGATTCTAATAAGCCTAATTTGGTGACTCAAGTGAGTTCTGTGGGGAGCACACCTGTGTCAAATTCATCTGGGAGTGAGCCATTACCACCTATTAGTCAAGGTTAGGACCAAGGCAGTTATCTGGTAGCTTTCCTCGCATGGACATAATGTTGGATCAAAGTGGCAGGCTCAGCTACCTCTGCAACAGTCTCCAACACCCCTACTTCAACCCCAACAACAGTATCAGCTGCAAGAACAGCAGCCGCAAGAACAACAATCACCTCGGCATCTCCAGCCACAAACGCAGCTCCTCCAAGCAGGGCAAGGCAGTTTGTATATGAGGCCCACTAGTTCTAAACTGGAATGAAGCCATCTAGTGATTGAGCATTTCGAGACCAGTCGGCCTACCGGCATTGAGTCTGCATGCCCTTTTAACAGCAACGCACAGGTAATTTTGTTTCTCTGCTCCATCGGCAACTGTAGTCTAAATGCAATATGCAGAAATGATTTAGTGTTTAGTCAATTGATTGTTAAAAGGGATCTAATGTGTGATTTGCGTGTGCCTTTTTCATACACATTGAAAAGTAGGCAGGCATTATTTGACAGGATATTTTTAGTCTTGAGTTATACGGGATCCTTTTGCCTAATGCTTGGTATCCAATTTTATTGTTTTCGTCATTTATGTTCAGACTCGTGTTGTTTTCCTCCTGCTCAAATTGATTCTCAGATTATTTATTTTTTTACAAACTTTTCGTAAATAAATTCCATAGTTGAACTATTTGTGTGGGTTGCTCTCTAGTGCGTGAGTGCTGGATAATAATGCAATACTCTGATCCATTAGGCTCTAGTTGTTTACTTATTGGGAGGTGCATTCTTAGTTCTCTGAAGAAAGCTAACTCAAGGTATGGGGTTTTGATGCAGATGAAGCTGGTTATTCCATAATACGCATTGCAGGAGAGAAGGAGATGCTGATCATTATTTGCAGGTCTGTCAAAATGTTAATTGAAGCAATTTGACAAGGCGTTATGATGTTTTTTGTTTTATATTTTGGGAAAATCTTTACATTACCACTGGTTTAGAATTTTGGCAAGATAGAGATGATATAGAGTATGTGTACAGGGTTCGCATCTCTCCTCTTTCTCTTAACTTCTTTTTTCTCTCCTCGGATCCCTGCTCATGTGGAGGGATCCTATTCCTTTTTGCCCCAATAGATTAGTGCATGTATCATTACCCTTTCTGATTAATGTGGTAGCAATTATTTTTATGGCCAAAAGCCTTTTGAAGAATTTGTGAATATAAGATTTATGGTGTATACGCTAGTCAGTGTTTAAGAACAATCATCAGTTGTCACTGCGCCCATGGAATTGTCGTCGCATGTAACTATTTTCAATTTGTGTATTTCAACCAAACCTTGACAGATCATCCTTTACCTGCTGTGTATATTGAAACAACAAGCCCTTGAAGCTTCAACATTCCTCTGTTTAAAAAAGGCTATTCCGTTCTAGGTGCTTCACATGCTAGTGATTGATTGACTGACACTTCTACATTGCTTGGAGGTTTTGGTATTGCGCCTGCTGATAATGGTGAGAACCTGTAACTTGTATGTGCCTTTTTGTAAGCATTGTTTTCCTAGTTGAAGAGCATTTTACTTTCATTTGGGTATGTTTTGATGCAATGTTTAAATGTTAATCGCTGCAATGCATCAGTGCATTTGTACGGGGATGTTTATTATGGCTTGTAAGATTTTCCCTTGTTGCAGGATCCTTTGATGTGTAAATTTACTTCGGTTGAATGTAATTAATGAACACTAACACCATTTATGGAATCTGTAGTTTGTAGTTTGTCTGTTTAGGTGAGGGTTGACACTTAGTCCTGTAGTTCATGGCTCTCAATCCAAATAGAGGAAGAAAAGAAATGTTTATAATACCATTCTGGCAGAAAACTTCTAAAAGAAAAAGAAAAAAAACAGGGAGAGGGAGAGAGAGCAACCAGAGATTAAGGTACTTATTTTTAAGAATGAGATATGGAAGGTGTGCAACATGACAACATCTGCATCAACTACAGGATAAAGGTACTTATTACTAGTTTCTTATTTTTCATTTCATGCTGTCTCCGTTTCAATGGTATATAATTATAAATTTAGCAAACGATATTAAGTATTTTTTCTTCATATTACTTATAGATATTATTCTTTTAGAAACACAATGACTGCCCATTTTTAAGGCTAAATAGATACTTTTTAATAAAAAAAATAATAAAAAAATCTTATTCAGTCCCATATTAAGAAATGATAAAAAAGATGATTAAAATTATGACTATTGCTTCTCATGTGAAATTATAAGCAAAAAATGCTTTTATCTTTATTTAAAATATAATTATATAAAAGGTTATAAAAACGACTGTATATCTATTTTTTCAAAAGGAATGGAGTTGATGAGCCATTCCAATCAATCTAACGAGTGAATGGATGAGTCATCCTCATATTTTGTTATCTATTTACCTATAAAAAATTGTTATCTAATGTCTTTTAAGTGATTTATAAATTAATACATTTAAAATAAAAATTATTTAAAAACGATAAACCAATGTGTGATTGGACAAAAAGAAGACAAAAATATTTCCACAACCTTTTTATAATCTCTGTTTTAAAAGTTTAGTATTTTGGAAAATAGAATTTATAAAAGTATTATTATTACTGAACAAGTGAATAATTTCTTTACAGTATGGAAATGGCCCCATCATCCAATGCCATGTAAGTTGTAACCCAAGTCTTGTCTTTGGTCCGCACCAACTACCAACCGCCGCCCACCACCATTCCAGAACCTAACATAGCATAGCATTTAGTCCCCCTCTCTCTCTCTCTCTCTCTCAACCCTAACTTCTCCACCGAAGGTCCTCTCCAAACTCTTCGACAAAAGAAGAAAAAGGATTTTAATACATCCATGGCCGGCCCCGGCCCCAGCCCTCTCCGAACACCGCTTCTAAGAAGCCCCAGCCCTCCCGTGGACCCACGAGGAGACCCTCCACCTCATCCGGCCTACCAGGAGAAATGGTACTCCCTCAAGCGCGGCCAGCTCAAGTCCTCACAGTGGGAGGAGGTCGCCGTCACCGTCGCCGCCCGCTGTGGCTACGACCACACCGAACCCTCTTCCAAGTCTGCCCTCCAGTGCCGCCACAAGATGGAGAAGCTCCGCCAGCGCTTACGCTCCGAGAAACAGCGCCTACCTACTCCCTCTTCTTCCTCCTCCTGGCCCTACTTCCACCTCATGGACTCCCTCGACCGCGGGCCTCTCCCTCCCATCTCCGCCCTCCCCATCTCTCTTGTACCACCACCACATGATGAGTCTGATTACGACGACGACAATGACGTCAAAGAAGAAGGGGGTTTTGACGAGGAGGATTACGATTGTCATGGCAGGTCTCGGAGTATCGACTACATACTCCGTCGACCGACAATTGTGAATAGATTTGCTGCCATTGGAGGCGACGGCGATGCCTCCGGGAAAAGGAGTGGTGCTTCCGGAATTTTTGGGGACCCGGTGCGAAGAGGCGGAGGGAGGAGTTGGTGGGCAATGATGATGATCCGGAGGAGGAGGAGGAGGAGGAGGAGGAGGAGGGGAGAGGGCTGGTATCGGAGTTGGCGGCTGAGATAAGGGCGTTTGCGGAGAGGTTTATTGGGATGGAGAATATGAAGATGAAGATGATGAAGGACGCGGAAAGGTTTAGGATGGAGATGGAGAACAAGCGGATGGAGTTGATTCTCGAGTCTCAGCAGAGGATCGTTGATTCCATTGAGAGGACCTTTGGCTCGCC
>NW_024475799.1:0-28983 GCF_004785595.1 Juglans microcarpa x Juglans regia
GCGAGCAAAAACTGCCAACCTCTTATTTTTGTCACTTTCCCTCAATTGGTTTTCCGCTAAGCAAAGCCAAAGTAGTAAAATTAAGAGTCGTTCTGACTCCTCCCAGGTTGGAGCATACAGGCCCTAACGTCAAGGTATTACCATAGCAATCCAGCAAGCAAAAACTCCAACCTCTTAATTTTGTAATTTTGCCCTCAATTGGTTTTCTTCTAATCAAGGGTAAAGTGATAAAAAAAAAAGAGTTGTTTTGATACACGCTCGATTCGGGCATACAAAGCCTAAGGTCATTGTCGTTCCATAAGGAGCCCGCGAGCGAAAACTCCAACCTCTTATTTTTGTCACTTTGCGCTCAATTGGTATTCAGCTAAGAAAGGCCAAAGTGGTAAAATTAAGAGTTGCACCGATTCGTGCCGGGTTGGGGCATACGGACCCTAAGGTCATGGTAGTACTGTAGCAAGCCATTGAGCAAAAAATTCCAACCTCTTAATTTTGCCCATTTGCCCTCAATTGGTTTCCTTCTAAGCATGGGCATAGTGGTAAAAAATAAGAGTTGCTTCGATTCGTGCCTGATTCGGGCATACAGAGCCTAAGGTCATTGTTGCTTCATAGGAAGCCCACGAGCAAAATCTCCAACCTCTTATTTTTGTCACTTTCCCTCAATTGGTTTTCCGCTAAGCAAAGCCAAAGTGGTAAAATTATGAGTCGTTCTGACTCCTCCCAGGTTGGAGCATACAGACCCTATGATATGAACCCGTGGGAATGAATTCCCTTGAACCCACAATCAATTTGAAAACTCCCCAAGAAAGCCAAAAATCAAGTCAAGGATGGAGAATCTAGACCCGATGAGTACCCGTTTCAAGAACCTAGATTATATTAAAATCTAGACCCGTTGAAGAACCCGTCTCAAGAACCCAGATTACAAAGGAGGAACGCCACAAAGGTTGTGATTTACCTTTGATAAGTTCAAGAGTTCAATCAAGAACAAGAGGAGAAAACTCAACTCACAAATAAAATTCAATATTGTCTGCTCTTCAAATGAGGCTACAAGGAGTATTTAAACTAAACCTAATTAATACCCTAGCCAAAATAAAGCCCCTTTTTACCCAAAATACCCCTGATGAACAGTGTCACGCTACAGTACCGCGGCTACAGTAATGCTACGGTACCTCTTAAAACCCTAATTCCTAAAAAGTAACTTTCTATGTAAGCCCTTGGCCAAAATACAAGGCCTTCTTGAGAACTCTAGTTCATTGAAAATAAGACGCGTAGGCCATACATCTTCAAGCCCACTTATTCTAAACTAATAAAATAAATCATTTAACCAAATTTTAAGTCTCAAATAACAATAGGCCCTATTTCTAAGCCATGTCTTCCACAGCTTGAATCAAGTGGATCAAAGCTGGTTCTCCTTCTTTCAAGCCCATCTTGAGTGTTGGGCTCTTGCTAGCTTCATCCCAAGTGGATTGCACCAATCCGTGCATTGCTTCCTTGATCTTCTTGGTCCTTGATCTTGTAATTGGCCCATCTAGAATTTACAAATGATCTTTAAGATTAGGCCCACCTTGGTTCCCATCATTCCCCTTCTCCTCAAAAGGATTCGACCTCGAATCTCCACCTGGATCAAAAGGAAAAATATTAGTAACATTGAAAATAGCAAAAACATGATACTTACCTACTTCATATGTATTTTCATTAATTTTCTCAAGAAATTGAAAATGTTCATCCAAGCTACTCCTATCATCAACAAGCAAGGCCATTAAAGGTAATGGAGTAAGTGGATTAAAACCATAAACAACCTCAAATGAAGAATAAGAAATAGTAGTATGCAAGGTTTTATATGCACACTCTAATAAGGGCAAATGATACTCCTGCAAATGTCCATGTAGCAATTCAATGAATGGCAAATGATACTCCCACAAACGTTCATGAAACACACCTAAATTTTTTCTTACACCACTCCAATTATATGCAAACTCAATGAATGGCAAGTAATACTTCCACAAATGTTCATGCAACACGTTAATGAATGACAAATGATATTTCCACAAACGTTCATGCAATACGTCAGGGAATGGCAAATGATACTCCCACAAACGTTCATGCAACATATTGAAAGTCTTCCTTACACCAAAGTTACCCAACAAACCACCATGTCTATCACACACAAGCAACTTAAGCATAAAACTAGTTGGCACACAAAATCTATTCCCTCTAAACAAGTACCAATCTAATTTATAGAACTTACCAAACGATGCTTTTTCACATGTTCCATACACACTAGCAAAGTCATCATCATTAGCATGCAATTCCTTATTATATTCAAGTCTCAACAATTTTGCATCTAAAATGAAGATAAAGACGTACCTTCTAGCTAAAGCATCAACCACAAAATTTTCCATACCTTGTGTGTATTTGAATACATGAGGAAAAGTCTCAACACAGTCCTCCCACTTAGCATGCATTATAGTCAACGACATACCTTGTCCCTTCAAGTGTGTAAAAAACTCATGTTCTTCAAGGAAAGGTCGGTTAGGAATTGTCGCACCTAGCACAAAATCAATGTAATGCTTTATCTCCCTAATAGGTGGCAATCCACAAAACACGCCACTAGGAATCATGACCTCATATCCCTGCAACAAAGAAACAACAACACTAGGCAAAGAGTTGTTAAATTTGTTAGTATAAAAGTTTGTCTTAGCATAAAAACTCACTTTTGTCTCTCTGTTTCTCTTTGCAATCTCTCTTTCTTTTTCCTCTTGTGGCACCACTCTTTTTTCTTGACTCTCAGCCACCTCTATATTTTCTTTTTCACTCTCTCTTTCTCTTGATGTTTCGCCTCATTCTCTCTTTTCATGTCACTATATTTTTTATTTGCACTCTCTTTTTTTCTTTCACTCTCCTCCTTTTTTGAACTCTCGGCCTCACAATTGTTTTCCAACTCATTCTCTATTTTTCTTGAGGTTTCAGCCTCACCCTCATCTTTTCCCTTAGGTAGTTCGGTCTTCCCCTTTGTTACAGCTTGATCATTTTTGTCCCACTTTTGTTTCCAAGGAGTACTAGAAACGAAAGTATACCTTGATGTACCCTTTATTTTCAACTTTCTCTCCACCTTCATAGCCATGTGTACCATGTCCTCTACCTCCACATAATGTTGCAACTCAACTACATTGGCTATCTCCCTATTCAACCCACTCAAAAATTTTGTCATCGTGGCCTCCCGATCCTCCACTACATTAGCCCGAATCATAGCCACCTTCATCTCCTTATAGTAATCCTCTACACTCCTAGACCCCTGTGTAAGATTTTGTAATTTTTGGTGGAGGTCTCTATAATAGTGGCTAGGTACAAATCTCCGCCTCATGATAGCTTTCAACTCTCTCCAAGTTTCTACAGGCCTCTCAAGATTCCTGCTCCTATTGGTCACTAATTGATCCCACCAAATACTGGCATAATCAATGAACTCAATTACCGCCAACTTCACCTTCTTCTCCTCAGAGTAATTATGACAATCAAACACCAACTCTATTCTTTTCTCCCACTCTAAATAAACTCCAGGGTCAGTTCTACCTTGAAATGATGGTATTTTCATTTTGATGCTCCCAAGGTTCTTATCTACTCCATCTCGACCCCTCGGCTTTGCCCTAAGTCCCCTTCCACGCCTAACTCCTCTATGTCTACCCAATCCAACTTCATATGTTAAGTCTTCCTCATCCTCACCATCTCCCTCATTCTCATACTCATTTTCAACTCTATACTCACGTCGCCTCCTATCTCTCCTACATTGAAGATTTCTAATCGCTGCTTCTTGATGATCCATCCTATCCCTCACTTCACCCAACACAAAGTTCAATCGCTCAAACTGCTGTTACATGGCTTGCAACACATAGGATGAGTTATCTGCTCTCCCCCTTGGTGATGCGTTACTCCGCTGAGACATTATAAGGTGCTGCACAAAAGAATGTTAGTGGCAAAAAGAAAACCTCACACACTCCCTTACGTGTTTACACTCGAATAATGGCACTCCACTCGTGTTTCACTCTTAATTGGCTTTTTCCTGATAAATATAGTCTCACACTCTCTTGCCTTTTACCTCAAGAGTTTTCCCTCTCAAGTTCTTTAAGAACTAGTTGAACTAAATCAAGACAATGCAACCTTGTATTATTCCAACCAGTAATATAGATCCAAGAAACAAGAAACAAGGAAAGAATAAAACGACACGGGACTCAAAGAATTTATATGAGGGAAAGAGTAATTATAGAACAAGATACCAACTACAAATATGTATTCAACCCCTTTGACGATAAAACACAATCAACAAATATTTTTCTTTGTCTTTGTTGTAACTATGTAGCAACCTTTAAATATGCTACCTCTCTTTATCTTGTTCTCCTTTTTTTTTTTTTTTTTTTCGAATTTTCTTTTCTTTTCTTTTCTTTTCCTTTCCTTTCTTTTCTTTTCTTTTCTCTTCTTTTCTTTTCCTTTCCTTTCTTTTCTTTTCTTTTCTCTTCTTTTCTTTTCCTTTCTTTTCTTTTCTTTTCTTTTCTTTTTTCCTAATTCAATCACAAACAGAAATACTCGATTGTAAAAATCAAGCAATTGAATCGAAGCACACAAGAATTGACAACGAAATAGAAGAGAATCAATGGAACGACATTCCAAGCAATTGACAAACTCAGATATGCATTGAACCCTAGAATTTTGAAACCCTAGGTGATGCAAATTTCAGCCAAACCCAAAACCCTTAAAATTTTGGCAGCCTACTTTTCGCTTTTGCAATTTTTTTTTTTTTGGCAACTCTAGAACAATGTAGCCCTTGAATTATATTTAAGGATGCAAGAAATTAAAAGATAGAATCAGACCTGATTGGAAACCTTGCTCTGAATACCAAATGATATGAACCCGTGGGAATGAATTCCCTTGAACCCACAATCAATTTGAAAACTCCCCAAGAAAGCCAAAAATCAAGTCAAGGATGGAGAATCTAGACCCGATGAGAACCAGTTTCAAGAACCTAGATTATATTAAAATCTAGACCCGTTGAAGAACCCGTCTCAAGAACCCAGATTACAAAGGAGGAACGCCACAAAGGTTGTGATTTACCTTTGATAAGTTCAAGAGTTCAATCAAGAACAAGAGGAGAAAACTCAACTCACAAATAAAATTCAATATTGTCTGCTCTTCAAATGAGGCTACAAGGAGTATTTAAACTAAACCTAATTAATACCCTAGCCAAAATAAAGCCCCTTTTTACCCAAAATACCCCTGATGAACAGTGTCACGCTACAGTACCGCGGCTACAGTAATGCTATGGTACCTCTTAAAACCCTAATTCCTAAAAAGTAACTTTCTAAGTAAGCCCTTGGCCAAAATACAAGGCCTTCTTGAAAACTCTAGTTCATTGAAAATAAGACGCGTAGGCCATACATCTTCAAGCCCACTTATTCTAAACTAATAAAATAAATCATTTAACCAAATTTTAAGTCTCAAATAACAATAGGCCCTATTTCTAAGCCATGTCTTCCACAGCTTGAATCAAGTGGATCAAAGCTGGTTCTCCTTCTTTCAAGCCCATCTTGAGTGTTGGGCTCTTGCTAGCTTCATCCCAAGTGGATTGCACCAATCCGTGCATTGCTTCCTTGATCTTCTTGGTCCTTGATCTTGTAATTGGCCCATCTAGAATTTACAAATGATCTTTAAGACTAGGCCCACCTTGGTTCCCATCACCCTAACGTCAAGGTATTACCATAGCAATCCAGCAAGCAAAAACTCCAACCTCTTAATTTTGCACATTTGCCCTCAATTGGTTTCCTTCTAAGGAAGGGCATATTGGTAAAAATAAGAGTTGCTTTGATTCGTGCCTGATTCGGTCATACAGAGCATAAGGTCATTGTCGTTCCATAGGGACCCGCGAGCAAAAACTCCAACCTCTTATTTTTGTCACTTTGCGCTCAATTGGTTTTCAGCTAAGAAAGGCCAAAGTGGTAAAATTAAGAGTTGCACCGATTCGTGCCGGGTTGGCGCGTACGGACCCTATGGTCATGGTAGAATGTAGCAAGCGAGTGAGCAAAAAACTCTAACCTCTTAATTTTGCCCATTTGCCCTCAATTGGTTTCCCTCTAAGCAAAGGCATAGTGGTAAAAATAAGAGTTGCTTCAATTCGCGCCTGATTCGGGCATACTGTGCCTCATGTCATTGCCGTTCCATAGGAAGCCTACGAGCAAAAATTCCAACCTCTTAATTTTGCCCATTTGCCCTCAATTTGTTTCCTTCTAAGCAAGGGCAGAGTGGTAAAAATAAGAGTTGCTTCGATTGTGCCTGATTCGGGCATACAGAGCCTAAGGTCATTGTCGTTCCATAGGAAGCCCGCGAGCAAAAACTCCAACCTCTTATTTTTGCCACTTTGCCCTCAACTGGTTTTTGGCTAAGCAACACCAAAGTGGAAAAATTAAGAGTTGCTCCGATTCCCACAGGGTTGGAGCATACAGACCCTAAGGTCAAGGTAGTACCACAGCAACCAAGTGACCAAAAACTCCAACCTCTTAATTTTGCACATTTGCCCTCAATTGGTTTCCTTCTAAGGAAGGGCATATTGGTAAAAATAAGAGTTGCCTTGATTCGTGCCTGATTCGGTCATACAGAGCCTAAGGTCATTGTCGTTCAATAGGGCGCCCGCGAGCAAAAACTCCAACCTCTTATTTTTGTCACTTTGCGCTCAATTGGTTTTCAGCTAAGAAAGGCCAAAGTGGTAAAATTAAGAGTTGCACCGGTTCGTGCCGGGTTGGCGCATACGAACCCTATGGTCATGGTAGTACTGTAGCAAGCCAGTGTGCAAAAAACTCCAACCTCTTAATTTTGCCCATTTGCCCTCAATTACTTACCTTCTAAGCAAGGGCATAGGGTAAAAATAAGAGTTGCTTCGATTCGCGCCTGATTCGGGCATGCAGAGCCTAAGGTCATTGTTGTTTCATAGGAAGCCCGCAAGCAAAAACTCCCACCTCTTATTTTTGTACTTTGCGCTCAATTGGTTTTCAGCTAAGAAAGACCAAAGTAGTAAAATTAAGAGTTGCACCGATTCGTGCCGGGTTGGCGCATACGGACCCTATGGTCATGGTAGTACTGTAGCAAGCCAGTGAGCAAAAAACTCTAACCTCTTAAGTTTGCCCATTTTCCAACAATTGGTTTCCTTCTAAGCAAGGACATAGTTGTAAAAATAAGAGTTGCTTCGATTCGCGCCTAATTCGGGCATACAGAGCATAAGGTCATTGTTGTTCCATAGGAAGCCCGCGAGCAAAATCTCCATCCTCTTATTTTTGTCGCTGTGCGCTCAATTGGTTTTCAGCGAAGGAAGGCCAAAGTGGTAAAATTAAGTGATGTTCCGATTCCCCCAGGGTTGGAGCATACAGACCTTAAGGTCAAGGTAGTACCACAGCAACCAAGCGACCAAAAACTCCAACCTCTTATTTTTGTCACTTTGCGCTCAATTGGTTTCCTTCTAAGCAAGGGCAAAGTGGTAAACATAAGACTTGCCCCGATTCGAACCTAAATAAGGCATATGGACCTAAGGTCATGGTAGTCCTAACGGATGCCCGCGCGCAAAAAACTCCAACCGCTTAATTTGTCTCTTAGCCCTCAATTGGTTTTCTCCTAAGCAATGGCAAGTGCTAAAATTAGAGTTGTTTCGATTCCCCACAGGTTGGAGCATACAGGCCCTAACGTCAAGGTATTACCATAGCAATCCAGCGAGCAAAAACTCCAACCTCTTAATTTTGTCATTTTGCCCTCAACTGGTTTTCTTCTAAGCAAGGGCATAGTGGTAAAAAAAAGAGTTACTTTGATTCACGCCCGATTCGGGCATACAAAGCCTAAGGTCATTGTCGTTCCATAGGGAGCCCGCGAGCAAAAACTCCAACCTCTTATTTTTGTCACTTTGCGCTCAATTCGTTTTTAGCTATGAAAGGCCAAAGTGGTAAAATTAAGAGTTGCACCGATTCGTGCCGGGTTGGGGCATACGGACCCTAAGGTCATGGTGGTACTGTAGCAAGCCGGTGAGCAAAAATCTCAAACCTCTTAATTTTGCCCATTTGCCCTCAATTGGTTTCCTTCTAAGCAAGGGCAAAGTGCTAAAAATAAGAGTTGCTTCGATTCGCGCCTGATTCGGGCATACAGAGCCTAAGGTCATTGTCGTTCCATAGGGAGCCCCGCGAGCAAAAACACCAACCCTTATTTTTGTCACTTTGCGCTCAATTGGTTTCCGTCTAAGCAAGGCAAAGTGGAAAACATTAGACTTGCCCCGATTCGAACCTAAATCAGGCATACGGAACCAAAGGTCTTGGTAGTCCTAACGGATGCCCTTACGCAAAAAACTCCAACCGCTTAAATTTGTCTCTTAGCCCTCAATTGGTTTTCTCCTAAGCAATGGCAAGTGGAAAAATTAAGAGTCGCTCTGATTCGCCCGAGTTCGAGCATACAGACCCTAAGGTCAAGGCAGTACCATAGCAATCCAGAGAGCAAAAACTCCAACCTCTTAATTTTTCCACTTTGCCCTCAATTCGTTTTATGCTAAACAAGGCAAAGTGGTAAAACTAAGAGTTGCACCGATTCGTCCCAGGTTGGGACATACGGACCCTAAGGTCCTGGTAGTACCGTAGCAAGCCAGCGAGCAAAAAACTCCAACCTCCTAATTTTGCCCATTTGCCCTCAATTGGTTTCCTTCTAAGCAAGGGCAAAGTGGTAAAAGTAATAGTTGCTTCGATTCGCGCCTGATTCGTGCACAGAGAGCCTAAGGTGATTGTCGTTCCATAGGTAGCCCGCGAGCAAAAACTCCAACCTCTTAATTTTGTCATTTTGCCCTCAATTGGTTTTGTTCTAAGCAAGGACATAGTGGTAAAAATAAGAGTTGCTTCGATTCGCGCCTGATTCAGGCATACAGAGCCTAAGGTCATTATCGTTCCATAGGAGCCCGTGAGCAAAAACACCAACCTCTTATTTTTGTCACTTTGCGCTCAATTGGTTTCCTTCTAAGCAAGGGCAAAGTGGTAAACATAAGACTTGCCCGATTCGAACCTAAATCAGGCATACGGACCCAAAGGTCTTGGTAGTCCTAACGGATGCCCGCGCGCAAAAGACTCCAACCGCTTAAATTTGTCTCTTAGTCCTCAATTGGTTTTCTCCTAAGCAATGGCAAGTGGTAAAATTAAGAGTCGCTCTGATTCGCCCCGGTTCGAGCATACAGACCCAAAGGTTAAGGCAGTACCATAGCAATCCACAAAGCAATAACTCCAACCTCTTAATTTTGCCACTTTGCCCTCAATTGGTTTTCTGCTAAACAAGGCAAAGTGGTAAAAAAAGAGTTGCATCGATTCGTCCGAGGTTGGGACATACGGACCCTAAGGTCGTGGAAGTACGTAGCAAGCCAGCGAGCAAAAAACTCCAAGCTCCTAATTTTGCCCAATTTGCCCTCAATTGGTTTCCTTCTAAGCAAGGGAAAGTGGTAAAAATAATAGTTGCTTTGATTCGCGCCTGATTCGTGCATAGAGAGCCTAAGGTCATTGTCGTTCTATAGGAAGCCCGCGAGACAAACCTCCAGCCTCTTATTTTTGTGACTTTGCCCTCAATTGGTTTACAGCTAAGGAAGGCCAAAGTGGTAAAATTAAGAGTTGTTCCGATTCCCCACAGGTTGGAGCATACTGGCCCTAACGTCAAGGTATTACCATAGCAATCCAGAGAGCAAAAACTCCAACCTCTTAATTTTGTCATTTTGCCCTCAATTGGTTTTCTTCTAAGCAAGGGCATAGCGGTAAAAAAAAAGAGTTGCTTTGATTCACGCCCGATTCGGGCATACAAAGCCTAAGGTCATTGTCGTTCCATAGGTAGCCCGCGAGCAAAAACTCCAACCTCTTATTTTTGTTACTTTGCGCTCAATTGGTTTTACCTAAGAAAGGCCAAAGTGGTAAAATTAAGAGTTGCACCGATTCGTGCCGGGTTGGGGCATACGGACCCTAAGGTCATGGTGTACTGTAGCAAGCCGGTGCGCAAAAAATCTCCATCCTATTAATTTTGCCCATTTGCCCTCAATTGGTTTCCTTCTAAGCAAGGGCAAAGTGGTAAAAATAAGAGTTGCTTCGATTCGCGCCTGATTCGGGCATACAGAGCCTAAGGTCATTGTCGTTCCATAGGGAGCCCGCGAGCAAAAACTCCAACCTCTTATTTTTGTCACTTTGCGCTCAGTTGGTTTTCAGCTAAGAAAGGCCAAAGTGGAAAAATAAGAGTTGCACTGATTCGTGCCGGATTGGGGCATACGGACCCTAAGGTCATGGTAGTACTGTAGCAAGCTAGTGAGCAAAAAACTCCAACCTCTTAATTTTGCCAGTTTTGCCCTCAATTGGTTTCCTTCGAAGCAAGGGCATAGTGGTAAAAAAAAGGTTGCTTCGATTCGCGCCTGATTCGGGCATACAGAGCCTAAGGTCATTGTGTTTCATCTGAAGCCCACGAGCAAAAACTCCAACCTCTTATTTTTGTCACTTTGCGCTCAATTGGTTTTCAGCTAAGAAAGGCCAAAGTGGTAAAATTAAGAGTTGCACCGATTCGTGCCGGATTGGGGCATACGGACCCTAAGGTCATGGTAGTACTGTACAAGCCAGTGAGCAAAAAACTCCAACCTCTTAATTTTGCCCATTTGCCCTCAATTGGTTTCCTTCTAAGCAAGGGAATAGTGGTAAAAATAAGAGTTGCTTCGATTCGCGCCTGATTCGGGCGTACAGAGCCTGAGGTCATTGTTGTTTCATAGGAAGCCCGCGAGCAAAAACTCCATCCTCTTATTTTTGTCGCTTTGCCACAATTGGTTTTCAGCTAAGTAAGGCCAAAGTGGTAAAATTAAGAGTCTTCTGATTCCCCCAGGTTGGAGCATACAGGCGCTAACGTCAAGGTATTACCATAGCAATCCAGCGAGCAAAAACTCGAACCTCTTAATTTTGTATTTTGCCCTCAATTGGTTTTCTTCTAATCAAGGGAAAGTGTAAAAAAAAAGAGTTGTTTGATTCACACCCGATTCGGGCATACAAAGCCTAAGGTCATTGTCGTTCCATAGGGAGCCCGCGAGCAAAAACTCCAACCTCTTATTTTTGTCACTTTGCGCTCAATTGGTTTTCAGCTAAGAAAGACCAAAGTGGTAAAATTAAGAGTTGCACCGATTCGTGCCGGGTTGGGGCATACGGACCCTAAGGTCATGGTAGTACTGTAGCAAGCCAGTGACCAAAAAACTCCAACCTCTTAATTTTGCCCATTTGCCCTCAATTGGTTTCCTTCTATGCAAGGCAAGTGGTAAAAATAAGAGTTGCTTCGATTCGCGCCTGATTCGGGAATACAGAACCTAAGGTCATTGTTCTTTCATAGGAAGCTCGCGAGCAAAAACTCCATCCTCTTATTTTTGTCGCTTTGCCCTCAATTGGTTTTCAGCTAAGCAAGGCAAAGTGGTAAAATTAAGAGTTGCTCTGATTCCCCCATGTTGGAGCATACCGGCCCTAAGGTCAAGCTATTACCATAGCAATCCAGCGTGCAAAAAACTCCATCCCTTAATTTTGCCATTTTGACCTCAATTGGTTTCCTTCTAAGCAAGGGCATAGTGGTAAAAATAGGAGTTGCTTTGATTCGCGCCTGATTCGGTCATACAGAGCCTAAGGTCATTGTCGTTCCATAGGAGCCCGCGAGCAAAAACTCCAACCTCTTATTTTTGTCAATTTGCGCTCAGTTGGTTTTCAGCTAAGATAGGCCAAAGTGGTAAAATTAAGAGTTGCACCGATTCGTGCCGGGCTTGGGGCATACGGACCCTATGGTCATGATAGTACTGTAGCAAGCCAGTGAGCAAAAAACTCCAACCTCTTAATTTTGCCCATTTGCCCTCAATTGGTTTCCTTCAAGCAAGGGCATAGTGGTAAAAATAAGAGTTGCTTCGATTCGCGCCTGATTCGGGCATACAGAGCCTAAGGTCATTGTCGTTCCATAGGAGCCCACGAGCAAAAACTCCAACCTCTTATTTTTGTCACTTTGCCACAATTGGTTTTCAGCTAAGTAAGGCCAAAGTGGTAAAATTAAGAGTCTTCTGATTCCTCCCAGGTTGGAGCATACAGGCCCTAACGTCAAGGTATTACCATAGCAATCCAGCGAGCAAAAACTCGAACCTCTTAATTTTGTAATTTTGCCCTCAATTGGTTTTCTTCTAATCAAGGGAAAGTGATAAAAAAAAGAGTTGTTTGATTCACACCTCGATTCGGGCATACAAAGCCTAAGGTCATTGTCGTTCCATAGGAGCCCGCGAGCAAAAACTCCAACCTCTTATTTTTGTCACTTTGCGCTCAATTGGTTTTCAGCTAAGAAAGGCCAAAGTGGTAAAATTAAGAGTTGCACCGATTCGTGCCGGGTTGGGGCATACGGACCCTAAGGTCATGGTAGTACTGTAGCAAGCCAGTGACCAAAAAACTCCAACCTCTTAATTTTGCCCATTTGCCCTCAATTGGTTTCCTTCTATGCAAAGGCAAAGTGGTAAAAATAAGAGTTGCTTCGATTCGCGCCTGATTCGGGCATACAGAGCCTAAGGTCATTGTTCTTCATAGGAAGCTCGCGAGCAAAAACTCCAACCTCTTATTTTTGTCGCTTTGCCTCAATTGGTTTTCAGCTAAGCAAGGCTAAAGTGGTAAAATTAAGAGTTGCTCTGATTCCCCCAGTTGGAGCATACGGCCCTAAGGTCAAGCTATTACATAGCAATCCAGCGTGCAAAAACTCCATCCTCTTAATTTTGCCATTTTGACCTCAATTGGTTTCCTTCTAAGAAGGGCATAGTGGTAAAAATAAGAGTTGCTTTGATTCGTGCCTGATTCGGTCATACAGAGCCTAAGGTCATTGTCGTTCCATAGGGAGCCCGCGAGCAAAAACTCCAACCTCTTATTTTTGTCACTTTGCGCTCAGTTGGTTTTCAGCTAAGATAGGCCAAAGTGGTAAAATTAAGAGTTGCACCGATTCGTGCCGGGTTGGGCATACGGACCCTAAGGTCATGGTAGTACTGTAGCAAGCCAGTGAGCAAAAAACTCCAACCTCTTAATTTTGCCCATTTGCCCTCAATTGGTTTCCTTCTAAGCAAGGGCATAGTGGTAAAAATAAGAGTTGCTTCGATTCGCGCCTGATTCGGGCATACAGAGCCTAAGGTCATTGTCGTTCCATAGGAAGCCCGCGAGCAAAAACTCCAACCTCTTATTTTTGTCACTTTGCGCTCAATTGGTTTTCAGCTAAAAAGGCCAAAGTGGTAAAATTAAGAGTTGCACCGATTCGTGCCGGATTGGGGCATACGGACCCTAAGGTCATGGTAGTACTGTAGCAAGCCAGTGAGCAAAAAACTCCAACCTCTTAATTTTGCCATTTTGCCCTCAATTGGTTTCCTTCTAAGCAAGGGCATAGTGGTAAAAAAAAGAGTTGCTTCGATTCGCGCCTGATTCGGGCATACAGAGCCTAAGGTCATTGTTGTTCATAGGAGCCCGCGAGCAAAAACTCCAACCTCTTATTTTTGTCACTTTGCGCTCAATTGGTTTTCAGCTAAGAAAGGCCAAAGTGGTAAAATTAAGAGTTGCACCGATTCGTGCCGGGTTGGGGCATACGGACCCTAAGGTCATGGATAGTACTGTAGCAAGCCAGTGAGCAAAAAACTCCAACCTCTTAATTTTGCCCATTTGCCCTCAATTGGTTTCCTTCTAAGCAAGGGCATAGTGTAAAAATAAGAGTTGCTTCGATTCGCGCCTGATTCGGGCATACAGAGCCTAAGGTCATTGTCGTTCCATAGGAGCCCGCGAGCAAAAACTCCAACCTCTTATTTTTGTCACTTTGCGCTCAGTTGGTTTTCAGCTAAGAAAGGCCAAAGTGGTAAAATTAAGAGTTGCACCGATTCGTGCCGGGTTGGGGCATACGGACCCTAAGGTCATGGTAGTACTGTAGCAAGCCAGTGAGCAAAAAACTCCAACCTCTTAATTTTGCCCATTTGCCCTCAATTGGTTTCCTTCTAAGCAAGGGCATAGTGGTAAAAATAAGAGTTGCTTCGATTCGCGCCTGATTCGGGCATACAGAGCCTGAGGTCATTGTTGTTCATAGGAAGCCCGCGAGCAAAAACTCCAACCTCTTATTTTTGTCACTTTGCCCACAATTGGTTTTCAGCTAAGAAAGGCCAAAGTGGTAAAATTAAGAGTCGTTCTGATTCCTCCCAGGTTGGAGCATACAGGCCCTAACGTCAAGGTATTACCATAGCAATCCAGCGAGCAAAAACTCCAACCTCTTAATTTTGTCATTTTGCCCTCAATTGGTTTTCTTCTAATCAAGGGCAAAGTGGTAAAAAAAAGAGTTGCTTTGATTCACGCCGATTCGGGCATACAAAGCCTAAGGTCATTGTCGTTCCATAGGGAGCCCGCGAGCAAAAACTCCAACCTCTTATTTTTGTCACTTTGCGCTCAATTGGTTTTCAGCTAAGAAAGGCCAAAGTGGTAAAATTAAGAGTTGCACCGATTCGTGCCGGGTTGGGCATACGGACCCTATGGTCATGGTAGTACTGTAGCAAGCCAGTGAGCAAAAAACTCCAACCTCTTAATTTTGCCCATTTGCCCTCAATTGGTTTCCTTCTAAGCAAGGGCATAGTGTAAAAATAAGAGTTGCTTCGATTCGCGCCTGATTCGGGCATACAGAGCCTAAGGTCATTGTCGTTCCATAGGAAGCCCGCGAGCAAAAACTCCAACCTCTTATTTTTGTCACTTTGCGCTCAATTGGTTTTCAGCTAAGAAAGGCCAAAGTGGTAAAATTAAGAGTTGCACCGATTCGTGCCGGTTGGGGCATACGGACCCTAAGGTCATGGTAGTACTGTAGCAAGCCAGTGAGCAAAAAACTCCAACCTCTTAATTTTGCCATTTGCCCTCAATTGGTTTCCTTCTAAGCAAGGGCATAGTGGTAAAAAAAAGAGTTGCTTCGATTCGCGCCTGATTCGGGCATACAGAGCCTAAGGTCATTGTTGTTCCATAGGAAGCCCGCGAGCAAAAACTCCAACCTCTTATTTTTGTCACTTTGCGCTCAATTGGTTTTCAGCTAAGAAAGGCCAAAGTGGTAAAATTAAGAGTTGCACCGATTCGTGCCGGGTTGGGCATACGGACCCTAAGGTCATGGTAGTACTGTAGCAAGCCAGTGAGCAAAAAACTCCAACCTCTTAATTTTGCCCATTTGCCCTCAATTGGTTTCCTTCTAAGCAAGGGCAAAGTGGTAAAAATAAGAGTTGCTTCGATTCGCGCCTGATTCGGGCATACAGAGCCTAAGGTCATTGTTCTTCATAGGAAGCCCGCGAGCAAAAACTCCAACCTCTTATTTTTGTCACTTTGCCCTCAATTGGTTTTCAGCTAAGCAAGGCCAAAGTGGTAAAATTAAGAGTTGCTCTGATTCCTCCAGGTTGGAGCATACGGCCCTAAGGTCAAGGTATTACATAGCAATCCAGCGAGCAAAAACTCCAACCTCTTAATTTTGCCATTTGCCTCAATTGGTTTCCTTCTAAGCAAGGGCATAGTGGTAAAAATAAGAGTTGCTTTGATTCGCGCCTGATTCGGGCATACAGAGCCTAAGGTCATTGTCGTTCCATAGGAGCCCGCGAGCAAAAACTCCAACCTCTTATTTTTGTCACTTTGCGCTCAATTGGTTTTCAGCTAAGAAAGGCCAAAGTGGTAAAATTAAGAGTTGCACCGATTCGTGCCGGGTTGGGCATACGGACCCTAAGGTCATGGTAGTACTGTAGCAAGCCAGTGAGCAAAAAACTCCAACCTCTTAATTTTGCCCATTTGCCCTCAATTGGTTTCCTTCTAAGCAAGGGCATAGTGTAAAAATAAGAGTTGCTTCGATTCGCGCCTGATTCGGGCATACAGAGCCTAAGGTCATTGTCGTTCCATAGGAGCCCGCGAGCAAAAACTCCAACCTCTTATTTTTGTCACTTTGCGCTCAATTGGTTTTCAGCTAAGAAAGGCCAAAGTGGTAAAATTAAGAGTTGCACCGATTCGTGCCGGGTTGGGGCATACGGACCCTAAGGTCATGGTAGTACTGTAGCAAGCCAGTGAGCAAAAAACTCCAACCTCTTAATTTTGCCCATTTGCCCTCAATTGGTTTCCTTCTAAGCAAGGGCATAGTGGTAAAAATAAGAGTTGCTTCGATTCGCGCCTGATTCGGGCATACAGAGCCTAAGGTCATTGTTGTTCATAGGAAGCCCGCGAGCAAAAACTCCAACCTCTTATTTTTGTCACTTTGCCCTCAATTGGTTTTCAGCTAAGCAAGGCCAAAGTGGTAAAATTAAGAGTCGTTCTGATTCCCCCAGGTTGGAGCATACAGGCCCTAACGTCAAGGTATTACCATAGCAATCCAGCGAGCAAAAACTCCAACCTCTTAATTTTGTCATTTTGCCCTCAATTGGTTTTCTTCTAATCAAGGGCAAAGTGGTAAAAAAAAAGAGTTGCTTTGATTCACGCCCGATTCGGGCATACAAAGCCTAAGGTCATTGTCGTTCCATAGGGAGCCCGCGAGCAAAAACTCCAACCTCTTATTTTTGTCACTTTGCGCTCAATTGGTTTTCAGCTAAGAAAGGCCAAAGTGGTAAAATTAAGAGTTGCACCGATTCGTGCCGGGTTGGGGCATACGGACCCTAAGGTCATGGTAGTACTGTAGCAAGCCAGTGAGCAAAAAACTCCAACCTCTTAATTTTGCCCATTTGCCCTCAATTGGTTTCCTTCTAAGCAAGGGCATAGTGGTAAAAATAAGAGTTGCTTCGATTCGCGCCTGATTCGGGCATACAGAGCCTAAGGTCATTGTCGTTCATAGGAAGCCCGCGAGCAAAAACTGCAACCTCTTATTTTTGTCACTTTGCCCTCAATTGGTTTTCAGCTAAGCAAAGCCAAAGTGGTAAAATTAAGAGTCGTTCTGATTCGCTGCCCATGGTATTCGGAGCATACAGAGCCCTAAGGTCATATGGTTGTTTACATAGGCAAGCTCCAGCAGAGCAAAAACTCCAACCTCTTATTTTTGTCACTTTGCGCTCAATTGGTTTTCAGCTAAGAAAGGCCAAAGTGGTAAAATTAAGAGTTGCACCGATTCGTGCCGGGTTGGGGCATACGGACCCTAAGGTCATGGTAGTACTGTAGCAAGCCAGTGAGCAAAAAACTCCAACCTCTTAATTTTGCCCATTTGCCCTCAATTGGTTTCCTTCTAAGCAAGGGCATAGTGGTAAAAATAAGAGTTGCTTCGATTCGCGCCTGATTCGGGCATACAGAGCCTAAGGTCATTGTTGTTCATAGGAAGCCCGCGAGCAAAAACTCCAACCTCTTATTTTTGTCACTTTGCCCTCAATTGGTTTTCAGCTAAGCAAGGCCAAAGTGGTAAAATTAAGAGTCGTTCTGATTCCTCCCAGGTTGGAGCATACAGGCCCTAACGTCAAGGTATTACCATAGCAATCCAGCGAGCAAAAACTCCAACCTCTTAATTTTGTCATTTTGCCCTCAATTGGTTTTCTTCTAATCAAGGGCAAAGTGGTAAAAAAAAGAGTTGCTTTGATTCACGCCGATTCGGGCATACAAAGCCTAAGGTCATTGTCGTTCCATAGGAGCCCGCGAGCAAAAACTCCAACCTCTTATTTTTGTCACTTTGCGCTCAATTGGTTTTCAGCTAAGAAAGGCCAAAGTGGTAAAATTAAGAGTTGCACCGATTCGTGCCGGGTTGGGGCATACGGACCCTAAGGTCATGGTAGTACTGTAGCAAGCCAGTGAGCAAAAAACTCCAACCTCTTAATTTTGCCCATTTGCCCTCAATTGGTTTCCTTCTAAGCAAGGGCATAGTGGTAAAAATAAGAGTTGCTTCGATTCGCGCCTGATTCGGGCATACAGAGCCTAAGGTCATTGTCGTTCCATAGGAAGCCCGCGAGCAAAAACTCCAACCTCTTATTTTTGTCACTTTGCGCTCAATTGGTTTTCAGCTAAGAAAGGCCAAAGTGGTAAAATTAAGAGTTGCACCGATTCGTGCCGGGTTGGGGCATACGGACCCTAAGGTCATGGTAGTACTGTAGCAAGCCAGTGAGCAAAAAACTCCAACCTCTTAATTTTGCCCATTTGCCCTCAATTGGTTTCCTTCTAAGCAAGGGCATAGTGGTAAAAATAAGAGTTGCTTCGATTCGCGCCTGATTCGGGCATACAGAGCCTAAGGTCATTGTTGTTCATAGGAAGCCCGCGAGCAAAAACTCCAACCTCTTATTTTTGTCACTTTGCCCTCAATTGGTTTTCAGCTAAGAAAGGCCAAAGTGGTAAAATTAAGAGTCGTTCTGATTCCTCCCAGGTTGGAGCATACAGGCCCTAACGTCAAGGTATTACCATAGCAATCCAGCGAGCAAAAACTCCAACCTCTTAATTTTGTCATTTTGCCCTCAATTGGTTTTCTTCTAATCAAGGGCAAAGTGGTAAAAAAAAGAGTTGCTTTGATTCACGCCGATTCGGGCATACAAAGCCTAAGGTCATTGTCGTTCCATAGGGAGCCCGCGAGCAAAAACTCCAACCTCTTATTTTTGTCACTTTGCGCTCAATTGGTTTTCAGCTAAGAAAGGCCAAAGTGGTAAAATTAAGAGTTGCACCGATTCGTGCCGGGTTGGGCATACGGACCCTAAGGTCATGGTAGTACTGTAGCAAGCCAGTGAGCAAAAAACTCCAACCTCTTAATTTTGCCCATTTGCCCTCAATTGGTTTCCTTCTAAGCAAGGGCATAGTGGTAAAAATAAGAGTTGCTTCGATTCGCGCCTGATTCGGGCATACAGAGCCTAAGGTCATTGTCGTTCATAGGAAGCCCGCGAGCAAAAACTCCAACCTCTTATTTTTGTCACTTTGCCTCAATTGGTTTTCAGCTAAGCAAGCCAAAGTGGTAAAATTAAGAGTTGCTTCTGATTCGTAGCCTGATTCGGGCATAATCTTATTTGATTTGCCTAATTGGTTTCTTTATTGTTTGTTTTTCATTCGGCAAGCCTTCATGTCGAAGCAAAAACTCCAACCTCTTATTTTTGTCACTTTGCGCTCAATTGGTTTTCAGCTAAGAAAGGCCAAAGTGGTAAAATTAAGAGTTGCACCGATTCGTGCCGGGTTGGGGCATACGGACCCTAAGGTCATGGTAGTACTGTAGCAAGCCAGTGAGCAAAAAACTCCAACCTCTTAATTTTGCCATTTGCCCTCAATTGGTTTCCTTCTAAGCAAGGGCATAGTGGTAAAAATAAGAGTTGCTTCGATTCGCGCCTGATTCGGGCATACAGAGCCTAAGGTCATTGTTGTTCATAGGAAGCCCGCGAGCAAAAACTCCAACCTCTTATTTTTGTCACTTTGCCCTCAATTGGTTTTCAGCTAAGCAAAGGCCAAAGTGGTAAAATTAAGAGTCGTTCTGATTCTCCCAGGTTGGAGCATACAGGACCCTAACGTCAAGGTATTACCATAGCAATCCAGCGAGCAAAAACTCCAACCTCTTAATTTTGTCATTTGCCCTCAATTGGTTTCCTTCTAATCAAGGGCAAAGTGGTAAAAAAAAGAGTTGCTTTGATTCAGCGCCTGATTCGGGCATACAAAGCCTAAGGTCATTGTCGTTCCATAGGAGCCCGCGAGCAAAAACTCCAACCTCTTATTTTTGTCACTTTGCGCTCAATTGGTTTTCAGCTAAGAAAGGCCAAAGTGGTAAAATTAAGAGTTGCACCGATTCGTGCCGGGTTGGGCATACGGACCCTAAGGTCATGGTAGTACTGTAGCAAGCCAGTGAGCAAAAAACTCCAACCTCTTAATTTTGCCCATTTGCCCTCAATTGGTTTCCTTCTAAGCAAGGGCATAGTGGTAAAAATAAGAGTTGCTTCGATTCGCGCCTGATTCGGGCATACAGAGCCTAAGGTCATTGTCGTTCCATAGGAAGCCCGCGAGCAAAAACTCCAACCTCTTATTTTTGTCACTTTGCGCTCAATTGGTTTTCAGCTAAGAAAGGCCAAAGTGGTAAAATTAAGAGTTGCACCGATTCGTGCCGGGTTGGGGCATACGGACCCTAAGGTCATGGTAGTACTGTAGCAAGCCAGTGAGCAAAAAACTCCAACCTCTTAATTTTGCCCATTTGCCCTCAATTGGTTTCCTTCTAAGCAAGGGCATAGTGGTAAAAATAAGAGTTGCTTCGATTCGCGCCTGATTCGGGCATACAGAGCCTAAGGTCATTGTTGTTTCATAGGAAGCCCGCGAGCAAAAACTCCAACCTCTTATTTTTGTCACTTTGCCCTCAATTGGTTTTCAGCTAAGAAAGGCCAAAGTGGTAAAATTAAGAGTCGTTCTGATTCCTCCCAGGTTGGAGCATACAGGCCCTAACGTCAAGGTATTACCATAGCAATCCAGCGAGCAAAAACTCCAACCTCTTAATTTTGTCATTTTGCCCTCAATTGGTTTTCTTCTAATCAAGGGCAAAGTGGTAAAAAAAAGAGTTGCTTTGATTCACGCCGATTCGGGCATACAAAGCCTAAGGTCATTGTCGTTCCATAGGGAGCCCGCGAGCAAAAACTCCAACCTCTTATTTTTGTCACTTTGCGCTCAATTGGTTTTCAGCTAAGAAAGGCCAAAGTGGTAAAATTAAGAGTTGCACCGATTCGTGCCGGGTTGGGGCATACGGACCCTAAGGTCATGGTAGTACTGTAGCAAGCCAGTGAGCAAAAAACTCCAACCTCTTAATTTTGCCCATTTGCCCTCAATTGGTTTCCTTCTAAGCAAGGGCATAGTGGTAAAAATAAGAGTTGCTTCGATTCGCGCCTGATTCGGGCATACAGAGCCTAAGGTCATTGTGTTCATAGGAAGCCGCGAGCAAAAACTGCAACCTCTTATTTTTGTCACTTTGCCCTCAATTGGTTTTCAGCTAAGAAAGCCAAAGTGGTAAAATTAAGAGTTGACATTAGATAATAAGTAAAAAAGCAAAAAAAAAAACCTTAATGATTTGCCTCAATTGTTCTCTAAAAAAATAAAAAAAAAGAGTTGCTTGATCCGCCGATTCGGGCATACAAGCCTAAGGTCATTGTCGTTCCATAGGAAGCCCGCGAGCAAAAACTCCAACCTCTTATTTTTGTCACTTTGCGCTCAATTGGTTTTCAGCTAAGAAAGGCCAAAGTGGTAAAATTAAGAGTTGCACCGATTCGTGCCGGGTTGGGGCATACGGACCCTAAGGTCATGGTAGTACTGTAGCAAGCCAGTGAGCAAAAAACTCCAACCTCTTAATTTTGCCCATTTGCCCTCAATTGGTTTCCTTCTAAGCAAGGGCATAGTGGTAAAAATAAGAGTTGCTTCGATTCGCGCCTGATTCGGGCATACAGAGCCTAAGGTCATTGTTGTTCATAGGAAGCCCGCGAGCAAAAACTCCAACCTCTTATTTTTGTCACTTTGCGCTCAATTGGTTTTCAGCTAAGAAAGGCCAAAGTGGTAAAATTAAGAGTTGCACCGATTCGTGCCGGGTTGGGCATACGGACCCTAAGGTCATGGTAGTACTGTAGCAAGCCAGTGAGCAAAAAACTCCAACCTCTTAATTTTGCCATTTGCCCTCAATTGGTTTCCTTCTAAGCAAGGGCATAGTGTAAAAATAAGAGTTGCTTCGATTCGCGCCTGATTCGGGCATACAGAGCCTAAGGTCATTGTCGTTCCATAGGAAGCCCGCGAGCAAAAACTCCAACCTCTTATTTTTGTCACTTTGCGCTCAATTGGTATTCAGCTAAGAAAGGCCAAAGTGGTAAAATTAAGAGTTGCACCGATTCGTGCCGGGTTGGGGCATACGGACCCTAAGGTCATGGTAGTACTGTAGCAAGCCAGTGAGCAAAAAACTCCAACCTCTTAATTTTGCCCATTTGCCCTCAATTGGTTTCCTTCTAAGCAAGGGCATAGTGGTAAAAATAAGAGTTGCTTCGATTCGCGCCTGATTCGGGCATACAGAGCCTAAGGTCATTGTTGTTCATAGGAAGCCGCGAGCAAAAACTCCAACCTCTTATTTTTGTCACTTTGCCCTCAATTGGTTTTCAGCTAAGCAAGGCCAAAGTGGTAAAATTAAGAGTTGCTCTGATTCCTCCCAGGTTGGAGCATACGGACCCTAAGGTCAAGGTATTACCATAGCAATCCAGCGAGCAAAAACTCCAACCTCTTAATTTTGCCATTTTGCCCTCAATTGGTTTCCTTCTAAGCAAGGGCATAGTGGTAAAAATAAGAGTTGCTTTGATTCGCGCCTGATTCGGGCATACAGAGCCTAAGGTCATTGTCGTTCCATAGGAGCCCGCGAGCAAAAACTCCAACCTCTTATTTTTGTCACTTTGCGCTCAATTGGTTTTCAGCTAAGAAAGGCCAAAGTGGTAAAATTAAGAGTTGCACCGATTCGTGCCGGGTTGGGCATACGGACCCTAAGGTCATGGTAGTACTGTAGCAAGCCAGTGAGCAAAAAACTCCAACCTCTTAATTTTGCCCATTTGCCCTCAATTGGTTTCCTTCTAAGCAAGGGCATAGTGGTAAAAATAAGAGTTGCTTCGATTCGCGCCTGATTCGGGCATACAGAGCCTAAGGTCATTGTCGTTCCATAGGAAGCCCGCGAGCAAAAACTCCAACCTCTTATTTTTGTCACTTTGCCTCAATTGGTTTTCAGCTAAGAAAGGCCAAAGTGGTAAAATTAAGAGTCGTTCTGATTCCTCCCAGGTTGGAGCATACAGGACCCTAACGTCAAGGTATTACCATAGCAATCCAGCGAGCAAAAAACTCCAACCTCTTAATTTTGTCATTTTGCCCTCAATTGGTTTTCTTCTAATCAAGGGCAAAGTGGTAAAAAAAAGAGTTGCTTTGATTCACGCCTGATTCGGGCATACAAAGCCTAAGGTCATTGTCGTTCCATAGGAGCCCGCGAGCAAAAACTCCAACCTCTTATTTTTGTCACTTTGCGCTCAATTGGTTTTCAGCTAAGAAAGGCCAAAGTGGTAAAATTAAGAGTTGCACCGATTCGTGCCGGGTTGGGGCATACGGACCCTATGGTCATGGTAGTACTGTAGCAAGCCAGTGAGCAAAAAACTCCAACCTCTTAATTTTGCCCATTTGCCCTCAATTGGTTTCCTTCTAAGCAAGGGCATAGTGGTAAAAATAAGAGTTGCTTCGATTCGCGCCTGATTCGGGCATACAGAGCCTAAGGTCATTGTCGTTCCATAGGAAGCCCGCGAGCAAAAACTCCAACCTCTTATTTTTGTCACTTTGCCCTCAATTGGTTTTCAGCTAAGAAAGGCCAAAGTGGTAAAATTAAGAGTTGCACCGATTCGTGCCGGGTTGGGGCATACGGACCCTAAGGTCATGGTAGTACTGTAGCAAGCCAGTGAGCAAAAAACTCCAACCTCTTAATTTTGCCCATTTGCCCTCAATTGGTTTCCTTCTAAGCAAGGGCAAAGTGGTAAAAATAAGAGTTGCTTCGATTCGCGCCTGATTCGGGCATACAGAGCCTAAGGTCATTGTCGTTCCATAGGAAGCCGCGAGCAAAAACTCCAACCTCTTATTTTTGTCACTTTGCGCTCAATTGGTTTTCAGCTAAGCAAGGCCAAAGTGGTAAAATTAAGAGTTGCACCGATTCGTGCCGGTTGGAGCATACGGACCCTAAGGTCATGGTAGTACTGTAGCAAGCCAGTGAGCAAAAAACTCCAACCTCTTAATTTTGCCATTTGCCCTCAATTGGTTTCCTTCTAAGCAAGGGCATAGTGGTAAAAATAAGAGTTGCTTCGATTCGCGCCTGATTCGGGCATACAGAGCCTAAGGTCATTGTCGTTCCATAGGAGCCCGCGAGCAAAAACTCCAACCTCTTATTTTTGTCACTTTGCGCTCAATTGGTTTTCAGCTAAGAAAGGCCAAAGTGGTAAAATTAAGAGTTGCACCGATTCGTGCCGGGTTGGGCATACGGACCCTAAGGTCATGGTAGTACTGTAGCAAGCCAGTGAGCAAAAAACTCCAACCTCTTAATTTTGCCCATTTGCCCTCAATTGGTTTCCTTCTAAGCAAGGGCATAGTGTAAAAATAAGAGTTGCTTCGATTCGCGCCTGATTCGGGCATACAGAGCCTAAGGTCATTGTCGTTCCATAGGAAGCCCGCGAGCAAAAACTCCAACCTCTTATTTTTGTCACTTTGCGCTCAATTGGTTTTCAGCTAAGAAAGGCCAAAGTGGTAAAATTAAGAGTTGCACCGATTCGTGCCGGTTGGGGCATACGGACCCTAAGGTCATGGTAGTACTGTAGCAAGCCATGAGCAAAAAACTCCAACCTCTTAATTTTGCCATTTGCCTCAATTGGTTTCCTTCTAAGCAAGGGCATAGTGTAAAAATAAGAGTTGCTTCGATTCGCGCCTGATTCGGGCATACAGAGCCTAAGGTCATTGTCGTTCATAGGAAGCCGCGAGCAAAAACTCCAACCTCTTATTTTTGTCACTTTGCCCTCAATTGGTTTTCAGCTAAGCAAAGCCAAAGTGGTAAAATTAAGAGTCGTTCTGATCCCCCAGGTTGGAGCATACAGGCCCTAACGTCAAGGTATTACCATAGCAATCCAGCGAGCAAAAACTCCAACCTCTTAATTTTGTCATTTTGCCCTCAATTGGTTTTCTTCTAATCAAGGGCAAAGTGATAAAAAAAAGAGTTGCTTTGATTCACGCCGATTCGGGCATACAAAGCCTAAGGTCATTGTCGTTCCATAGGAGCCCGCGAGCAAAAACTCCAACCTCTTATTTTTGTCACTTTGCGCTCAATTGGTTTTCAGCTAAGAAAGGCCAAAGTGGTAAAATTAAGAGTTGCACCGATTCGTGCCGGGTTGGGGCATACGGACCCTAAGGTCATGGTAGTACTGTAGCAAGCCAGTGAGCAAAAAACTCCAACCTCTTAATTTTGCCCATTTGCCCTCAATTGGTTTCCTTCTAAGCAAGGGCATAGTGGTAAAAATAAGAGTTGCTTCGATTCGCGCCTGATTCGGGCATACAGAGCCTAAGGTCATTGTTGTTCATAGGAAGCCCGCGAGCAAAAACTCCAACCTCTTATTTTTGTCACTTTCCCTCAATTGGTTTTCAGCTAAGCAAAGCCAAAGTGGTAAAATTAAGAGTCGTTCTGACTCCTCCCAGGTTGGAGCATACAGGCCCTAACGTCAAGGTATTACTATAGCAATCCAGCGAGCAAAAAACTCCAACCTCTTAATTTTGTCATTTTGCCCTCAATTGGTTTTCTTCTAATCAAGGGCAAAGTGATAAAAAAAAAGAGTTGCTTTGATTCACGCCGATTCGGGCATACAAAGCCTAAGGTCATTGTCGTTCCATAGGAGCCCGCGAGCAAAAACTCCAACCTCTTATTTTTGTCACTTTGCGCTCAATTGGTATTCAGCTAAGAAAGGCCAAAGTGGTAAAATTAAGAGTTGCACCGATTCGTGCCGGGTTGGGGCATACGGACCCTAAGGTCATGGTAGTACTGTAGCAAGCCAGTGAGCAAAAAACTCCAACCTCTTAATTTTGCCCATTTGCCCTCAATTGGTTTCCTTCTAAGCAAGGGCATAGTGGTAAAAATAAGAGTTGCTTCGATTCGCGCCTGATTCGGGCATACAGAGCCTAAGGTCATTGTCGTTCCATAGGAAGCCCGCGAGCAAAAACTCCAACCTCTTATTTTTGTCACTTTGCCCTCAATTGGTTTTCAGCTAAGCAAGCCAAAGTGGTAAAATTAAGAGTCGTTCTGATCCCCCAGGTTGGAGCATACAGGCCCTAACGTCAAGGTATTACCATAGCAATCCAGCGAGCAAAAACTCCAACCTCTTAATTTTGTCATTTTGCCCTCAATTGGTTTTCTTCTAATCAAGGGCAAAGTGATAAAAAAAAAGAGTTGCTTTGATTCACGCCGATTCGGGCATACAAAGCCTAAGGTCATTGTCGTTCCATAGGAGCCCGCGAGCAAAAACTCCAACCTCTTATTTTTGTCACTTTGCGCTCAATTGGTTTTCAGCTAAGAAAGGCCAAAGTGGTAAAATTAAGAGTTGCACCGATTCGTGCCGGGTTGGGGCATACGGACCCTAAGGTCATGGTAGTACTGTAGCAAGCCAGTGAGCAAAAAACTCCAACCTCTTAATTTTGCCCATTTGCCCTCAATTGGTTTCCTTCTAAGCAAGGGCATAGTGGTAAAAATAAGAGTTGCTTCGATTCGCGCCTGATTCGGGCATACAGAGCCTAAGGTCATTGTTGTTCATAGGAAGCCGCGAGCAAAAACTCCAACCTCTTATTTTTGTCACTTTCCCTCAATTGGTTTTCAGCTAAGCAAAGCCAAAGTGGTAAAATTAAGAGTCGTTCTGATTCCTCCCAGGTTGGAGCATACAGGACCCTAACGTCAAGGTATTACCATAGCAATCCAGCGAGCAAAAACTCCAACCTCTTAATTTTGTCATTTTGCCCTCAATTGGTTTTCTTCTAATCAAGGGCAAAGTGATAAAAAAAAAGAGTTGCTTTGATTCACGCCTCGATTCGGGCATACAAAGCCTAAGGTCATTGTCGTTCCATAGGGAGCCCGCGAGCAAAAACTCCAACCTCTTATTTTTGTCACTTTGCGCTCAATTGGTATTCAGCTAAGAAAGGCCAAAGTGGTAAAATTAAGAGTTGCACCGATTCGTGCCGGGTTGGGGCATACGGACCCTAAGGTCATGGTAGTACTGTAGCAAGCCAGTGAGCAAAAAACTCCAACCTCTTAATTTTGCCCATTTGCCCTCAATTGGTTTCCTTCTAAGCAAGGGCATAGTGGTAAAAATAAGAGTTGCTTCGATTCGCGCCTGATTCGGGCATACAGAGCCTAAGGTCATTGTTGTTCATAGGAAGCCCGCGAGCAAAAACTCCAACCTCTTATTTTTGTCACTTTGCCCTCAATTGGTTTTCAGCTAAGCAAAGCCAAAGTGGTAAAATTAAGAGTCGTTCTGACTCCTCCCAGGTTGGAGCATACAGGACCCTAACGTCAAGGTATTACCATAGCAATCCAGCGAGCAAAAACTCCAACCTCTTAATTTTGTCATTTTGCCCTCAATTGGTTTTCTTCTAATCAAGGGCAAAGTGATAAAAAAAAAGAGTTGCTTTGATTCACGCCGATTCGGGCATACAAAGCCTAAGGTCATTGTCGTTCCATAGGGAGCCCGCGAGCAAAAACTCCAACCTCTTATTTTTGTCACTTTGCGCTCAATTGGTATTCAGCTAAGAAAGGCCAAAGTGGTAAAATTAAGAGTTGCACCGATTCGTGCCGGGTTGGGGCATACGGACCCTAAGGTCATGGTAGTACTGTAGCAAGCCAGTGAGCAAAAAACTCCAACCTCTTAATTTTGCCCATTTGCCCTCAATTGGTTTCCTTCTAAGCAAGGGCATAGTGGTAAAAATAAGAGTTGCTTCGATTCGCGCCTGATTCGGGCATACAGAGCCTAAGGTCATTGTTGCTTCATAGGAAGCCCGCGAGCAAAAACTCCAACCTCTTATTTTTGTCACTTTCCCTCAATTGGTTTTCAGCTAAGCAAAGCCAAAGTGGTAAAATTAAGAGTCGTTCTGACTCCTCCCAGGTTGGAGCATACAGGCCCTAACGTCAAGGTATTACCATAGCAATCCAGCAAGCAAAAACTCCAACCTCTTAATTTTGTCATTTTGCCCTCAATTGGTTTTCTTCTAATCAAGGGCAAAGTGATAAAAAAAAAGAGTTGCTTTGATTCACGCTCGATTCGGGCATACAAAGCCTAAGGTCATTGTCGTTCCATAGGAGCCCGCGAGCAAAAACTCCAACCTCTTATTTTTGTCACTTTGCGCTCAATTGGTATTCAGCTAAGAAAGGCCAAAGTGGTAAAATTAAGAGTTGCACCGATTCGTGCCGGGTTGGGGCATACGGACCCTAAGGTCATGGTAGTACTGTAGCAAGCCAGTGAGCAAAAAACTCCAACCTCTTAATTTTGCCCATTTGCCCTCAATTGGTTTCCTTCTAAGCAAGGGCATAGTGGTAAAAATAAGAGTTGCTTCGATTCGCGCCTGATTCGGGCATACAGAGCCTAAGGTCATTGTTGCTTCATAGGAAGCCCGCGAGCAAAAACTCCAACCTCTTATTTTTGTCACTTTCCCTCAATTGGTTTTCAGCTAAGCAAAGCCAAAGTGGTAAAATTAAGAGTCGTTCTGACTCCCCCAGGTTGGAGCATACAGGACCCTAACGTCAAGGTATTACCATAGCAATCCAGCGAGCAAAAACTCCAACCTCTTAATTTTGTCATTTTGCCCTCAATTGGTTTTCTTCTAATCAAGGGCAAAGTGATAAAAAAAAAGAGTTGCTTTGATTCACGCCGATTCGGGCATACAAAGCCTAAGGTCATTGTCGTTCCATAGGAGCCCGCGAGCAAAAACTCCAACCTCTTATTTTTGTCACTTTGCGCTCAATTGGTATTCAGCTAAGAAAGGCCAAAGTGGTAAAATTAAGAGTTGCACCGATTCGTGCCGGGTTGGGGCATACGGACCCTAAGGTCATGGTAGTACTGTAGCAAGCCAGTGAGCAAAAAACTCCAACCTCTTAATTTTGCCCATTTGCCCTCAATTGGTTTCCTTCTAAGCAAGGGCATAGTGGTAAAAATAAGAGTTGCTTCGATTCGCGCCTGATTCGGGCATACAGAGCCTAAGGTCATTGTTGTTCATAGGAAGCCCGCGAGCAAAAACTCCAACCTCTTATTTTTGTCACTTTGCCCTCAATTGGTTTTCAGCTAAGAAAGCCAAAGTGGTAAAATTAAGAGTTGCACCGATTCGTGCCGGTTGGGGCATACGGACCCTAAGGTCATGGTAGTACTGTAGCAAGCCAGTGAGCAAAAACTCCAACCTCTTAATTTTGCCATTTGCCCTCAATTGGTTTCCTTCTAAGCAAGGGCATAGTGGT
>NW_024475800.1:0-28853 GCF_004785595.1 Juglans microcarpa x Juglans regia
GTTGTGCCGGGCTGAATCCGAGGAGTAAGGAGATCGGTTGGATTGGATGATGGAGTTGTTTGTGTGAGATTGGTTTATGCTATGAAATTTGTTGGCTGTTTCGGATTTAAATATTGGTGTTTTGAGTTTGACGTTGGTCATGATGAATATTGATGATTTTTAGGAGGTGATGATATATTTCATGGATTATTGGTTTGGTGTTTTGGAAATGTTTAGAAGGGTTTGTTGGGGCCTTTTAACATTTAGAAGTGTTGAGATATTTTTTCTTCCTGTTGTGGAGTTGTGAACGGAGAGAAAGTAGTGTGTAGTGTCGTCCTGGTTAAATTGTTGACGATTGCTTGGGACTATGAGCTGCTGAAATAAGTGTGAGTTAGTGATAATCGGAGTTGACATTGGTTTTGATGCTTGTATTGGACAATACTGAGATTGGTATAGAATATTTTTGGGTCGAAGTGTGGGCTATCCAGATTGTTATTTGGTTGTTTGAGTTAGATTAAACTTGCTGAATTATGGTCTAGAAATTGGGTCTTAGGTTGTCTAAGACCAATTTTGTGTTGTTGGACTTTAATATCTAGTTTATATTTTTTTTATGAATAGGTGACGAGATGGATAGAGACTGTATTCAAGTCATAGATAATGCACTGCAAGAGTCAGGTAAGCGGGGTTCCTATGCTAGGCCTTACACGAATTATTTGAGACTGAGGTTGATTTTCTGAAAACTTTGCATATTTTTGTGGTGAAATGAGAACTTGGGAAAAACAAAACCAACCTCGGTCGTTTATTTGCATACTCACGAAATCTGTACGAAAAAGAGAAAAATATGTTCTGACATGCATTGTGTGGACATGAGCTAAATTCTGTCATGTGATTTCTGAAATCTGAAAAATGAGCGATATTGAGAATATGAAAAGTTGTGCATTTATTTGAAAAGATGTTCTGGCTTTTGTGTTCAGTGTGTGTAAACTGTCTGATTCTGTTTTGATACTCTGTATTATTTTGATATAACATCTGAAAACCTTTGGCATGGTGTACTGGTTTTTGTATCTGACTCTGTCTATGCTTTGCTCTGCTCTGCTCTGGTCTGTTTGGGTTGGTACCAACTTCTCTGTCTCTGAGTGCACCCACTTTGGAAACAAAGTGGTTTTATTGTGATCTTTCCTGTGTGCACACTCGAGGCTCCGAGAAGAATAAAGGAAAGATTTCACCTCTGTCTCTGCCTGGTTTGGCCACCGGGGTTAGCACAACCCTACCACGGGGGTGAAACATGGTCTCTGCTCTGTTTGATGCTCTGTTTTGATCTGATGATGATACTCAGTTTATGTTATGCAAAGCACTATGGGTTTTACTTGTCTTAAAACCATCGCTCTGTTACTTTTGAAAATATGTTCTGTTCCGCATGATAACTCTAGAAAATATTTTGTTCTGCATGCTCTACTTTGTAAATGCTCATGTTTGCACGCTAGCATATGATTTCTGCTTACTGAGTTGTTGATAACTCACCCCCTATCATTATAATATTTCTCAGATAATGTGGAGAGTTCAAATGAGGACCTGGATTAGATTGCTGTTTGTGTTTAAGCTGAGGGGATGTTGGTAGAAGAAGGACTTTTGGTGTTCTTAGTTTTAATGTCTTTGAGTTTTATTAATATCTTGAGTTTCAGTAAGATTTATGAAATTATTGGTTGGGTTGTTATGACTACCGAGAGATTACGGACTCCTTAGTTTATTTTAGCTGCAGTAATGACTTTGTGAAGTTCTCAAGGTGGTTATTTAGAACTCTTGATATTGAGTTTTGCTATTAAAGATTTTAGTTTTATTTTAGTTGTGTTGGAAAATAAGTTCTTAAGAGACAGGTAGTAAGTCTCCAGACCATCCGGGTTTGGGGCGTTACATTTGGTATCAGAGACAGGTTTGAATTCTATATTATAAAACTTGGAGGTTTAGATTTCAGTGTAGGAACTTGAGGAATTTAAGGATGATCATGTGGATATTTAAGTTTGAGATTCTAAAAAAAAAAAAACAAAACCCTTGTGATTGATTTTGATGGGATTTGAGGATTTAGAGTTTTGCAAATTCTAAGAAATGATTTTTATAACATATCAGGTTTTAGATCTGGTAAGTTTATTCTGTAGGATGCTGGACATGATTTGGAAATGATCTAAGGTTTAGCTTTTGATGTTGACCTAACTTTGACCGAAAGATAGGTTTGAGGTTCTGCTGACTAAAAACATTTGAGTTTTGGATATACGTGGGTTTAGGGAGAAACTTCAGATTTGAGGTGTAGATTTGTATAGAATAAGAACTGATTTTGTGAATATTTAAGGTTTTAAATTTTGCAGACTTTATGATTGAGTTTTGATATTTTGAGGTTTAGAGATTTAGATCCGACAAGCTTACTCTGTGGAGTATAAGAGATAATCTTTTTAAGATTTAAAGTTTAGATTTTTTTGTGGTTTGGTTTTTAAAGATGTACTGCAGTTTAGAGCGATGTTGGGTTTACAATATGAGATGATAGGAGTGACTATACGAGTTGGTTAAAGATATGGCTAAGAATGGGTAAAACCATATGTGCAGTACCAGAAAAGTTTAAAGGTTTAATTTGAAATTATTATTATTATTATTTAAATTGAATTTATTTGGTTTTGTTTGATTTTATTTTATTTGAATTGAAATTATGTTATTTTATTTATTAAGTTTATTTTATTTTGTTCGTTTCATTCAAAACTGAAAAGCGGGTTAAAGATTAAGTTATGGCAGGAATATGGTACGACTGAGAACGCTATTGTTATATTTAGCAGAGTAAGCTTGAACTTTTATCGACTTGGTGTGCATTTATAATATCAAGGTTTGAAAGGAACGGCATAGTCTGGATGATCTATTTGGGGAGTAAGATATTTGAGGTTTTCGATTTCATGGATGTATGACACGAGGCTTTAGAATAGAAGATTGTAAGTTCAACGAACTTTAAGGATAGACTTATGGAACTTTCACCAAAAGTTTAAGGTTTTGCAGACTTTAGGGAATGATTGTTATCATTTAATGTTTTAGATTTTGAAAGCTTCAGGAGTCGATTGTTTTATTATTGGATATAAGTTCATCGATCTTACAAATTTCGGAGAATGATTCTGGTATAATTTAAGGTTTTAGAATTACATATTTGAAGGACTGAATTGAAATAAGATTTAAGTTTTTAATTCTGCAGGCTTAGTGTGCTAACTTGATTTATTTTGGAGACTGATTAGTATGTGACCATTAAGATGGGATTGATTAGAGTCGAGTTATTGATATAGGAATTTTCAAGGAGATTAATTCTTTAGAGATTGAAGGTATTGATCTAGTTTGGATAATGATTCTTATTAGTTCGGGGTTGTAATGGCAGATTTTGGGATTTGATCCATATCAATTTAAGGATGATAGTTGGTGTAGATTCAAGAAGGCATTCTTGGTGATTTTGAGGAAAAAGTGTAATAATTCATGGTTTTGGGAGATCAAACATTTTTCTACCAAAATGGGATAAGAGTTTTCTGGTTAGTAGGTATGGAGCCACCTTGTACTCGATGATGTTGTTTTTATGAGGACGTAAATTTTATGCATGTGGCGAATTATCAGAGTGTGCAGCAGGAGCGTGATTTTTTTGTTGTAATTAGGAGTTCAAATTTTGTGTTGATTTTGAGAAATTAGTCGTGACTTGAATTTTTGAGACGATACTTGTAGTTGGAGACTAATCACTCAGTTGTACCAATTATGTTATTGATGGTTAACTTTGGAAATGACTATTAGGTTATCAAAGGTGGAATACAATGAATATTTGGAAGTTATACCGTAGGAGTCAATTGAGGTTAGTATAGATTATCGAATAGAGCTATTAATCATTGGGATTCCTTGGATGTTGTATTAAGGCTCTTGTGGAAAAATGAGATTTTGGATATCATAGTCACCCTAGGAATACTGGACGTGTTGTGCCACTGGAGGACTAATTCGAGTATGATGGAACTACCAATGGAAATAGACTTGAGAGAACATTACTCATGCTTGTTGGGAGTTGTTGATGGTATGGTCTTTTCGAGCGTGTTTTGGGTTATATCTTCTATCCTCCTTTAGCGTCATGTTTGACCTTACAAATTTCGAGGACGAAATTGTTTTTAAGGGGGAGAGGATGTAACACCCCGTATTTTAGTGTATTTTTAATTGAAAGATTATTTGTTATTAATTTAAAAATTTATTCTCTTATTTTAAAATCGGTTGGATTTTTAGTGGGTTTATTTTTATGTTTTTAATTTTAGTGAAAATTATTCTGAAATGGTTTCTTATAATTGATTATTGTAATACATTTAAATTGTTTTTCATATTAAATTAGCTTATTATTGGGTTTAATTATTTATTTTCATTTTAATCACTGCGTTTGAATTATTTTATTTCTCTTGCTGTTTTAAAATCGTTTCCATTGGATCATTTTTGTGACCCAAGATGTGAGGATTGGATCTCATTTCTTTCCCTACATTTTCTCTTTCCTCTTTTCTTTTCTTCCTTTTTGTTTTTCTTCTTTTCTTTTCTCTTCTTTTTTTTTTCTTTCTTCTTTCTTCCCCTGGCTCTCCCGCGCGCCGCAACCCCCCCTCCCTCTCTCTCTCTGTCCGATCCTCCTTCTCACCCCAGCGCTGCCGTGCGCTGGCGGTGGTCGACACCGCCTGGCTTCCCAGCACCCCCACCCATCGGCGACCTCCCTCTCTGGTTTCCAGCCCCAGCCGCGCCGCCGTTAGCCTCCAAGCACCACATGAAGCCACGGCATTCCTTGCGCCGCTGCGCCGCCATCGCGCCACCTCCGGCCACCATCAATTCACCGCATCATCCTCGACCTCCTAACAACCCAATGGACCCAACCCCACCTCCGATCTGTCACCGATGAAGCCCCACCATCAATATTTCCATTTTGGGTGTTTTTGCACTTCAACCGCCTATTGCGCCGCCACCCACGACCAACCACCACTAGCTTCACCTACATCCCTAAGCCCTACCCTATCAATCTCGGGTCTTCGTTTACACCCGTTCAAAAGTGAGTTTTTGAGACCCACGACCACAGTGCATTTGGCACTGTTTTGTTGCTGCGTTGCCGCTTCTAGCACCTCTGTGATCTTTCAAAAATTATATTATAGCATTGTAAGTATTTTTTGAAAGAACTTTTGATATTTAAATGTATTTCTGTGCTAATTCATATTTACTGTGTTGGTTGTGCCGGGCTAAGTCCGAGGAGTAAGGAGATCGGTTGGATTGGATGATGGAGTTGTTTGTGTGAGATTGGTTTATGCTATGAAATTTGTTGGCTGTTTCGGATTTAAATATTGGTGTTTTGGGTTTGACGTTGGTCATGATGAATATTGATGATTTTTAGGAGGTGATGATATATTTCTTGGATTATTGGTTTGGTGTTTTGGAAATGTTTAGAAGGGTTTGTTGGGGCCTTTTAACATTTAGAAGTGTTGAGATATTTTTTTTTCCTGTTGTGGAGTTGTGAACGGAGAGAAAGTAGTGTGTAGTGTCGTCCTGGTTAAATTGTTGACGATTGCTTGGGACTATGAGCTGCTGAAATAAGTGTGAGTTAGTGATAGTCGGAGTTGACATTGGTTTTGATGCTTGTATTGGACAATACTAAGATTGGTATAAAATATTTTTGGGTCGAAGTGTGGGCTGTCCAGATTGTTATTTGGTTGTTTGAGTTGGATTAAACTTGCTGAATTATGGTCTAGAAATTGGGTCTTAGGTTGTCTAAGACCAATTTTCTGTTGTTGGACTTTAATATTTAGTTTATATTTTTTTTATGAATAGGTGACGAGATGGATAGAGACCGTATTCAAGTCATAGATAATGCACTGCAGGAGTCAGGTAAGCGGGGTTCCTATGCTAGGCCTTACACGAATTATTTGAGACTGAGGTTGATTTTCTGAAAACTTTTCATATTTTTGTGGTGAAATGAGAACTTGGTAAAAACAAAACCAACCTCAGTCGTTTATTTGCATACTCACGAAATCTGTACGAAAAAGAGAAAAATATGTTCTGACATGCATTGTGTAGACATGAGCTAAATTCTGTCATGTGATTTCTGAAATCTGAAAAATGAGCGATATTGAGAATATGAAAAGTTGTGCATTTATTTGAAAAGATGTTCTAGCTTTTGTATTCAGTGTGTGTAAACTGTCTGATTCTGTTTTGATACTCTGTATTATTTTGATATAACATCTGAAAACCTTTGGCATGGTGTACTGGTTTTCGTATCTGACTCTGTCTCTGCTTTGCTCTGCTCTGCTCTGTTATGCTCTGCTCTGTTTGGGTTGGTACCAACTTCTCTATCTCTGAGTGCACCCACTTTGGAAACAAAGTGATTTTATTGTGGTCTTTCCTGTGTGCACACTCGGGGCTCCGAGAAGAATAAAGGAATGATTTCACCTCTGTCTCTGCCTGGTTTGGCCACCGGGGTTAGCACAACCTTACCACGGGGGTGAAACATGGTCTCTGCTCTGTTTGATGCTCTGTTTTGATCTGATGATGATACTCAGTTTATGTTATGCCAAAGCACTATGGGTTTTACTTGTCTTAAAACCATTGCTCTGTTACTTTTGAAAATATGTTCTGTTTCGCATGATAACTCTGGAAAATATTTTGTTCTGCATGCTCTACTTTGTAAATGCTCATGTTTGCACGCTAGCATATGATTTCTGCTTACTGAGTTGTTGATAACTCACCCCCTATCATTATAATATTTCTCAGATGATGTGGAGAGTTCAAATGAGGACCTGGATTAGATTGCTGTTTGTGTTTAAGCTGAGGAGATGTTGGTAGAAGAAGAACTTTTGGTGTTCTTAGTTTTAATGTCTTTGAGTTTTATTAATATCTTGAGTTTCAGTAAGATTTATGAAATTATTGGTTGGGTTGTTATGACTACCGAGAGATTACGGACTCCTTAGTTTATTTTAGCTGCAGTAATGACTTTGTGAAGTTTTCAAGGTGGTTATTTAGAACTCTTGATATTGAGTTTTGCTATTAAAGATTTTAGTTTTATTTTAGTTGTGTTGGAAAATAAGTTCTTAAGAGACAGGTAGTAAGTCTCCAGACCATCCGGGTTTGGGGCGTTACATAAGTGATCTGAGGAACTGGATACCCCATGAAATACAGCAACCTTTTCAAACATATGACACCAAGCTAGATTCCCCAAAAATATGTCCAATCGTTCAGAAACTAGTGTTGAGTCTTCCCTCTTGTTATACCATGTGTATCTTGGGCCACTAAACCCAAGTTCCTTCAAATTGCAGTAAGATAATAACAGGTAGAAGTCCACCATTTGTTGGCAGGTCTATTCCTCCCTCCCCATTTTTCTCCCTGAGCTAGGATCCTATTAATGTCACCAAAGACAAGCCAAGGATCTGAGGGGGCACTAGGTAATCTTCTTATAAGATTCCAAGTTTACATTCTTCTTGAGGCTTTTGGTTGGCCATAAATACCAGTTAGGAACCATTGTTTTGCATCTTCATCTACAAGAGCATCAATATGAGAAGAAGAGTAACTAATCACTTCTAACTTTACATCATTTTTCCATAAAAGAGACAATCCACCACTACTACCTGAGGCATCGACAGTTAAGCAATTAGCATACTTTAATTTCACTCTACATAGTTTCATTTTAGTAGCTCTAAATTTGAAGAAACAAAACTTCGGGATCTTCTCTCCTAGTCAAATCAGCAAGAGTTCGAATACCACGAGAGTTCCCAAGCCCTCAGATATTCCAGCTTAGGATCCTCATGGGGCTTGGTGGGGCTGAATAACAGCCACCACCGAATCAACATGATTAATACCAGATACTTCCTTATCCAAATTCCCCCTATTTTTCAATCTTTAAGACACTCTAGTAGCCTCTACACCAGGACTTGGACCAGAAGCCCTTTTAGCACCAATTTGAGAGCCAATCTTTATTTTATCATGCATGCAAGGATGCTTGAGTCTTTTTCATTTACGTGACTCAGTTACTTGAGACTTGAATTTATCTAAAGCTTTTTCAGACCCACCAACTTTATTAACAAAACCAGCTTCCTTAGTAATTGGTAACAACCCACCAAATGCAACAAAATCGTCAGAGACCACCATCAAACATGCATCATTCAAAATTCCTTTATTAGCATCAGACATCCTATATAGACCAGAACTTGAATTTTTTTCTTCACCATTAACTGAAGATAACTGCTTCGTGGAACTTACTTGATTAGGATTGGCCTCATAGTTTAACTGCTTTTCTGAACCTGCATGATTTGGATTGGACCCCTGGTGTAACTGCTCTGAAACATACTTAGAACTTAAATGATCCCCAGTAACTTCCATCTGACGGTTACTCTCAGATTCACTAGAGACTTTGTTCCTCAGGATGCACTGATGGACTTTGCTGATCAAGCTTTTGGTCGAAATGACTTAGAGTAGGACTATTATCACCCCTTACACGGAGCTAAGAACTGTAGGGAAATTCAGAAACTTTCAAAGAATTCATAGACTCCTCCCAAACTTCATAGTCACGATGGCTATGTCCAATCAATCCATAGAGATAACATAGAATTGGAAGGCGTTCATACGTTAAATTCACCTAGATAGGCTGAGATGATCCCACACAGACCTTCTTTCCACGTAAAATAGGCTTCGACACGTCCATGCAAACCCTTATACGCATAAACTCACCACAGGACATTTCATCAGGATCTAAATCAATTGCCACAACTTTGCCTATAGCCTTCCCAATGATGTTTCCCATAGTAGCGTTTCGTGCCATGACTGGTAGGTCATGAATACGGACCCAAAACAGTGCCTTAGTAAGATGAATTTGGTGAGTTTGTTTCAATCCGTCCACATCACTTGTTAAAACAAGTTGCTTACCAAAGCTCCAAGGGCCATCACATTTAACACGATCTTTATCTTTCATATCTTCGAATTCAATATTAAACAATGTTGGTTCTAAATCACGAACGGTTCATGCATGGGTAGGGTGCCAAACCTTCTTCATGGTAGACTTAAGCACTTCCTTGTTGAACTGTTTGAAAGTTAACAACTTGAACAACAAACATCTTTCACTCCTAACAAGAACATCCCCCAACGAATGCTCCTCACCCTTCAGAACCTCTTCCTCCTGTTCGGTTAACTACAAGTGCGCACACAATGAATCAAGACTCGGATCCATACTGTGTCAAGTATGCACCGAGAGCAACAAAATAATGTTGAATCAAGATGATTGATGAGATCCTGCACTCGACCGGAGAGAAACCTCTACCCCAGGGAGGAGATTAATTAGCCGCATTTTCTAGCTGTTTGCTTGCCCTTTAGCAAGCAATTCTTGCTTTCCTTTTTTCTTTTTCTTTTTTGAAATTTCGTTCTGGGCCAAATTGGGCTCAGGTTTTAACAGGAAACTTGGTTACCATTTATATGTTTGTGAATAACTAGCACAAATTGTAGTCTATATATAATACGTATAGTACCTTTTTTTTTTTTAAAGAGACCGAGATCACATGTCTACGAGTGACCCCTTCCCAAATTTATTAATAAAACCATCACTTTCGGCGGAGGAATACCATCATTACATAAGAAGCCTAAAAAGAATAATCAACACTGCACATGTCTAAAAATCTCCCCAAAACTTATCTGAAAAAAAATAAGAGAGAACATTTTATTGCCCTCTCAGATATGGTAAAGACATTTTATCCATACGACTCAAACCTTTAAGAAATCTAGGCACATGCAAAAGAGATCTCCAAACACAAGTCGAACCTCGAGCTCCCATTTTAACTAAAAAATTAGCCGGCGCATTTCATTCTCGATAGACATGAGCAATAACAAAAATTAACTAATACGTATAGTATTTGAATTGACTAATTATAATAATAAATGTATTATGTGGGATGGGCAACAAATTGTAAATATCTAAATCTTTTGATCTCTTATATTAAATTTCTTGTGGGAAATTAATTATATTCGTTAATAACTATTTTTAAAGAAAAATTAATCATTACGGAAAAATTAAGTCCAATTATAAATTGATCCCAAGTTGCATTTATTTTCAACGGAAACTATTTGTGGCAATAAAAATTTTGCAAAAAATACTAAAGAGCAGTGTGAAAAACTATTTGTTGCATTTATTTCTTCTCGCCACTAATTACGCAACATTATCTCAAAAAATTGTTGTAAGCCACTCAAATATACAATCCTTCCTGGGAAAAGTGGACGCAAATAACGTATCTCAAAAAGTATATTGCGGCAAAATTAATTCTAGTCACATATACAACATTCATATGCGGTGATAATTTCACCACAAATGTGGGAAACTTCTGCCACAAATACAAAAAGATCACCCTAAACAATTGATAAGTTTTTTTTTTGAGAGAGAAAGGAAACTTCATATTAATAGCTCAAAGGAGAAGGTTGTGAATACAATGAGGATAATCCTCTACATGAAATGAGTCCTCAGATAAGTCTAGAGAACTTTTAGCTAGGCAATGCGCCACTAAATTGGCTTGTCTAGGTACATGACAAACAGACCAAGAAAGGTAAGTGCCAAGTAATTTCTTGATGTCTTGATAAATCAGCCCCACTGTACTCCAGTCTTCAGTTGAACCATTTATGCCATTTACCACTTGCTTTGAATCCCCTTCGAAAATGACATTGTTGAGACCAATCTCAATGCCAAATTGTACTGCGCGCAAGGCAGCAAGTGCTTCTCCCTAAAGTGGATCAGGAAAAGAAGGGCAGGGCTTCTAAGAGTTGCTGTCACAAGGCCAAGCCAATCTCTGATTGACACCCCGATACCCACCCTGCAGTTAACCTTGTCGATGGCTGCATCCCAATTTAATTTGTTATAGTTGGTTGAAGGTTTACACCATTTGGCTGGAGGTAGATTCTGAGGACATATCTTTTACTAGTTCCTTTCTAGCTCATCCAACTCTGTGATGCTAGTGGAGACAAGCTTTAAGACCTGTTGAGGTGAAGCGAATTTGGAATCAAAGATAAACTTGTTCCTTCTGTACCAAAGTTCCTTAGCTGTGAGAGCTAACTTAGTGTGTTCCTCTAGTGGGAGAGTTGATAGAAGCTCTGTAAGCATTTCATAAAAGGGTACCTCCTTAGTCCTACTCTTCTGTAACCTTCTTGAGCTAATGCTCCATACATCCTGGGCTGCTTTGCATGTCCATAGTACATGAGACACGGTTTCAGGATGAGATAAGCATATTGGACACATGGGTGAATAAATGATCTTCCTTTTGTGCAAGTTTACTCTAGTGGGAAGGATTTCCCTAGCTGATCTCCAGTGAAACATTTTGGTTTTGTTAGGCACTTTAAGCTGCCAAAGCAGTTTCCATAGGACCTCATGTTTGGTTGGATCTGAGGCTTGCCCCTTATTGAGATCATTCACAGGGACTTGGAGATGGTATGCTGATTTAACTGAGAAGATCCCATTCTTAGTGCACCTCCACACCTATTTTTCATTACTGTTGCAGGGACTGATATGAATTCTAGAGGTGATAGCAGCCTCCTCAGGGATGAAAACACTTTGAACAAGGAATAGGTTCCAAGAGTGAGAGTCTTGGTCGATGAGAGAGTTGACAGTTGCTTCTGTACTGAGCACCTTGGGAGGAGGCCGAGTCTTGTATGACGTTGGAATAGGCAGCCATCGATCTGACCAAATCTTCACTTTGTTTCCATTACCAATCTTCCATAGAAGTCCCTCATAGAGTAGTGGTCTGGCTGCTGTAATACTTTTCCACACAAAGAAATCACTCCTTCTAACTCTTGCTTCAAAAAAGTCAATTGAAGGGAAGTATTTGGCTTTTAGGACTCGAGAGGCCAAAGATTGGGTGTTGGTGATGAGTCTCCACCCTTGCTTAGCTAACAAAGCTATGTTGAAATCTTCAAAATCTCGAAATCCCAAACCCCCAACTTGTTTGCCCTTTCCAAGCCCCTTCCAATTTAACCAATGCATCTTGGAATTCTTGTTTCCAATCCCCCACCAGAAGAACTGCATCAGTTTATTAATATTCCTCAAGATACCCTTGGGAATTAGAAAAATGCCCATGCAGTATGTTGGTATGGATTGAATGACTGATGTCAGCAAGACTTCCTTACCTGCTAGGGATTGTAGGTTTGTTTTCCAGTTGCTCATTTGAGCTTTGATTCTGTCAAGGATGGGAAAGAAAGCCCTTGACTTACTCTTGCCTATGTAAGAAGGTAAACCCAAATATCTTTTAAAAGGCCCCGGAGGCTTTAATCCCAAACAGTAGACAGGATGAAATTTTGGATCTCTGGCCTTGTACTCTTGCTAAAGAAGATTGAAGACTTCTCAAGATTTAACCTTTGACCCGAAGCTGATTCGTATGAAGAGAGGATGTTATGTAATCTGTCCCATTCCTGCAGCTGTGCTTTACAAAAAACTAGGCTATCATCTACAAAAAAGAGATGATTAATAGACAAAGAGCCACTAGTGATAGGGAATCCAGAGATTAGGCCCTTCTGTTCAAATTGATTCAATGCAAAAGTGAGAACTTCTGAGCATTGAATAAACAAATAGGGTGATAGGGGGTTTCCTTGACGTATACCCCCTGAAAGGCATGAAGGGTGTATTGAGGTGAACCATTTAGTAAGTATTGAATAAAGATACAGTCGCTAGTACACCTGCATAATTAAACATCAATCCACTCCTTAACAAAAACCCATTTGTTGATGCACAAGCTGCACAAAAGACCACCCTAGTCTATCATAGGCTTTGCTCATATCTAGCTTGAGGGCCCAATAAATCCGTCTTTGTGATTCTTCCTTTTGTTCTGGCATTGAGTGCATTAGTTCATATATGCCACTTATGGTCGTTCTCAGAGATCATCCTTCCCTGGAACAAAAGCACTTTGGGCGTCTGAGATTATTAGAGGTTAGAATAGGTTTTTTAGATTGATTTGCAATAACCTTTGCAATGATTTTTGTAGAAAAACATTACAAAGGCTTATGTGCCTATAATCTGTGACAAATGAAGGGGATTTCTTTCTTGGGATGAGAGTGATAAAAGTATGGTTGATACCTTGGAAGCCTGACTTGGTTTTGAGGAATTCTAGAACAGTAGCTACCACATCATCACCAACGATATGCCAATGATTTTGGAAGAAAATAGCAGGGAAACCATCTGGTCCCGGGGTGTAACACCCCGCATTTTAGTGTATTTTTACTAAAGGATTATTTTTATTTATTTAAAAATTTATTCTCTTATTTTAAAATTGGTTGGATTTTAATGAGTTTATTTCTATGATTTTAATTTGGTGAAAATTATTTTTATGTGCTTTCTTAATATTATTTATTGTTATGCATTTAAATTGCTTTTAATATTTATTTAATTACTGTGAGATTTAATTATTTCAATTTGACTTTACCATTACGTTTAAATTATTTTATTTAACTTGAGGTTTGAAATCATTTCCGTTGGATCATTTTTGTGAACCAAGTTATGAGGATTAGACCTCATTTCTTTCTCCGCATTTTCTCTTTCCTCTTTTCTTTTTTTTTTTTTTCCTTTTTCTTTTCCTCCTTTCTTTTCTTTCTTTCCTGGCTTTCTCCCGCGCGACGTCCAGCTCCCTCACTCTCTCTCCGTCCGTTCTTCCTCTCCCCCATTCCGCTTAATCTAAACATCCCGAACTCAATGACTAGTTGTGGGTGTTCCCATTTACAAGTGACCCGGTGGTTGCACGGGTGGATTCTGGCAATTATCTATTGCTTTGAAAAGTAACAATTACAATTCTGAACCTATGCTACATTCATGCAGTTGAAACAAGAACTGGGAGGGATTGATGACCAAGGCCGGGTGGCCGAAGGGGCAATGGGTGAGAGAGAGGGTTGAAGGGGTTGAGAGTGATTAGGCTTGAGAGGGACAAGGAGGGGTGGTTAGTGGCGACAAAGGTGGTGCTGGTGGGCTAGAGTCATGATAGTGACTCATATAGGGGGAAGAGAGAGCACTACAGTTCTCACAGAGAGGGGAAGAAAATGGGAAGGTGAGAGAGAGACGGAGGAGCTCAGGTGACGAAAGGTGGCAGACGATGATGACGGTGCTCATAGAGGAGCCAAAATAGCGAGGGTGAAAGGGAGAGAAAATAGAGCATAAGAAAGGAATGAGGGAGAACCGAGGAAGACGGTTTGCGGTGATTCTTGGCATGCGATGGTGCAAGGAAAACAAAGAAAAAAAATGAGATACAAAAGAAAAGAGAGAGGACTGCAATCAAGGAAAGAAATGGAAGGAGATGGGCTTACTGGCGTGCGAGTGGTAGTGGGTCGCCAAATAGAGCACAAACAAAGGCCACCGATCTAAAACAAAGAACAAGATAGGCATCAAAGGGATGGGGAAGGTGGTGTTCAATGAAGGAGAGAGACAGAGGAAAATCTGACCGCAGCAGATTTTGGGTGGTTTTTAAAGTGAAGGGTGGCAAGGAAGGTGCTGCTGGAGGTGGAACTAGGCTATGGTAGTGGGCCTCGATTCAAGTTGATGCGGATAACTGTTCCATGGTGGCAGTATCTGGGTTTGCCGTGCACGGCGGTGAGAGATATTAGCCACTTGCCTCAAGGTAGGTAGATAACGGTAGATCTAGGCAGAGGAGCATGTGTTTGATCTATTTTTCAGCTTGTAGAACAATAACGTGGTCAACCATGGACGATGCTGCTCGCGGTGGTTGGGTTGTAGATAAGTGATCCCTTGTGACCTAGTGTTGCTGCCGGTTAATGTGGATCACTATGCCAGTTTTAAGAAGTAGAGAGAGAGAGAGAGAAGGTGCATGTAGGGAGGTCACTGGTTGTAAGGAGGGAGATAGGGGTGCGGCGTTGGAAGGGAGAGAGGGAGAATGAGGAAAGAAGAGAAAAGAGAGGGAGGGGTGCAGCGCATTTTCATGCCCCCCCCCCCCAGTACAAATTGGCACCGTTTTAAGGCCCTAATTTTTTTTTTTTTTTTGTGGTCTAGGCTTCTACACTGACCAAGACTTCACACACACACAAACAACAACAAAAAGAAAGAACTGGGTTTCATAGTAACGGTTAGGTAACGATTAAATAAAAAACTTAAAAATTTGAAATTGAAAAGTATTTTGTGTTTGAGTGATGTTGGGAAAGAACGTTTTGAATATCTTTGAGATGAGTCTCATCTCATCTTAGTGCCCAAACATAGCCTAAGTGTAAGTATGGTTTTGACGCAAAAAAAGAAACAAATATTCACTTGAGAAAACCAAGGGCAGAGAGACAGAAAGGTCTGAGACTCACCAGAAGAGGAACAAGGTGCGATGAAGCCGGTGGCTAACCGATATTAGCGGTAGGGCAGTTACTCAACTTCCTATGGCAAGTTTGATCGAGAAAATGATGGAAAAAAGGAGAAGAGACCGGTGTGGGCTTATTGAGAGGATGGGAAAAGTGAGGGCTATGGTTGGTCGAAGCCAGGGGAGGAGATTAGAGAACGCAGCGGCAATCATAGGAGAAACATGTAGCCATCTTAGGAATATGTATATATACCACATGCCACAGCAGACAAAAAGAAAAGAGCACCACTCGTGGGTTTTTACATGGGTTGTTTGTGGCTGGACTGGGTACGGGGTGCTGAGGATCGGCTTATGGTTGTGGCGGTTGACACTAGCCATAGTCTTAGCATGGTGAACGTGGGATGTGCACGTTGTTGCCGTTTTGATCGTTGATGGTGGTTTTGCTGTCGAGGATGCGAGGAAGGGGCCTATTATAATGATAGTGCTATTGTTTTTGGGAAATTTGTAGAAAAAGGGGAACTTAAAGATGGGAGTAAGCCACGACATTTATGTACATATTCGGTAATAGCTGAAATGTTACAACTTGATAGGCACACCATGCTACTTGAATCGATAAAAGTTACCGATAAAAGTGATCGATTGAATTTTTTATTTTTTATTTTCTTTTACTTAAGAATTAAGGAAGTGGCTATTAGTGAATTGATATATTTTTTTAAAAAATATTTAAAGATATATAAAAAATGATTGAAATAAATGGAATAAAAATGAATTTGCACTTATCGGTCAAATTTTATTAGTTCATCATTGGTCTCAGTAGCATTACCCTATTTATAAATTTATAAGAATCATATTATATATTTAATTATTTTATTCTAACCACATCTGCATTTATTAGTACTCAACTTAGAGCATTGACATTGGATTTTATAAAATATTTAGATCGTAAAAGTTTAAAGAATATTATGGATCAAATTTCATTAGCATTGATTTATGTTCTCTATTGTTTTATATTTGCACTGAGTTTAGAAATAGCATGTATAAGTTTGGTTTGGTTTGGGGAATGTCATATATTTGCACTGAGTTAAGTTTCATTTTTTTATACTGAATGCGGCTTGGATTTTTTTTTTTTTTTGGCTATCAAAAAGAGGATGAATGCCATATTTTTTATGATGGCGCTCATGATTAATTAAGATATTTTTTTAAGTTGGGAATGTGTATGTATTAGACAGGAATGTCTGTGCATTTACATTATTCCAATAATGATGAACGTGTGTGAATTGCTATTAGAAGATGAAGACATTCCTCACAAAATTGTAGATCATGTGGTCTGTGTTGGATAATTAGGTTGAAAAAAAACAATAGTTAGGAAATAATAAGTTAATTAAAAATTAAATTATTAATTAATATATGGTCAATATAATTACAAAATATGAAAAATATAAAAAAAAAATTATTATTAATGAATTATGTTTAGAATTTGGATCGGAATCTCGTAGATCCAAATCTAATCAAGAAAACCAAGCACGAGTCATGTACATATTGGCGCGATAACCAAGTCAGCATTTAGTGGTACTCAACAAGAGCATTGGCATTAAGTTAGTCAAATATCTTTTCATCTTTAAATTTAATAAATATTATCTATATTTGCTCCATATTGAATTAGCTAAATTGTTTTCATCCAAACTATAAGCTACAGTAAATCCATTCTTATTTTCAAATATGAAAAGAACTATAACAAGTCTAAAAATACTTTTTAAGATTATTATATTATAGATATAATATTTTTATTCATATGAGATTTTACCATCTATATACATATGTGATTATTATATTATAAATTGTTAGATTGTGAAAATAAAAATGAATATGATTTGTCATTGGAGATTATTGAAGATTATGAAAATAAAATAAAAATTAACTAAAAAATATAAATAATAATATTTTATTATTATAGAGAGTGTGATGACTAATCCAATGTAGATTTCAAGTTTTGAATGATTAGCTAAAAGTGAAAAAGTTACATATTAGTCAAAACTTGAAAAATAGGATAACCAATCCTATAGTAATGCTCTTGACATTGACTTTGGTAAAATATTTAGATACTGAAAGTTTATAGATCAAATTTCATTACCAGTGACTTTCGAAAAAGTTAGCAAAAATTTAATAATAATACAAATTTAACTAGCACTGTTGTACAGCTAAATAATATATTAATATTTTTTTTTCTCTCCCAATAAAGAGATGAATTAATAATAAATTAAGGCAAGAGATAATAATTTAATGGTATAGAGGAAAGCTAGCTAATTCAATACGGAGAGTACTACGTATAGGTTATGCAAACCAGAAACAGTAGTGGTTTCACATATTTTGCTAAATTTGACTAAATTCTTACATAAAGTAATGCCAATACTATTAGAAATACATATACAAATGTAATTTCTCATATTACTTTCTACCCCACAAGTTAACCATCTAATTATGGCTTCATTCCCATGACGATCGAGGCCATATTGCTTCCTCATATATCTTATTTTAGTACGTAGTACTTCTCAATTAGGACTTCCCAGAACAACTTTGCAATGATCTATCCATGAGTTCAAGTTGTGTAGCCTGCCATGCATGTAGGAGATCATGCCTTATGAATTTCAACAATATTGCTAATTTATAATACATCACTTCGGACAACATTTAATTGCATACCAAAAAATCAGTTGGAGACATACCTGACATCATTGACTAGCATTGCTCCTTGTATCTATCACTAATCCCTCCTACCTTGATTCCTTCGTGCTTGTCGTCCTTGATTCCTGTGTGCTCGCCTTCGATGATTCTCTATTCTTATGTATGCCCGAGGGAACATCTTAAAAACAATGTCATCGACATGTTTATAGTAGCGTTTCCTCCACCTCTTCCAAAATATAAGAGGTCCAATATAAATCCCAAAGCCGAAAACAAATCCCAATTCAGCACTTAAGAAGTCCCAATCAATTGAATTCCCAGAATACGAATGAGGTTCTTCAGATGGAGGAGGTGACGGTCCCAATTCTTCATGTATGCATTTTTCTTTCATAGGAAAGTCACATAATCGTATATTTCCTTCAAATGAACTTTCTGTAAATGTAGTAAATTGCTTGATCTGTGGAATCTTTCCCACCAATTGATTGAAGGAAAGGTTAAGGGTTGACAGGAAAATAAGACCGTCTGCAAGTTGGAGAGGAATCTCTCCAATGAGTTTGTTGCTCGACAAGTCTAGTGACTCAAGCTGACTCAACTTTCCTAAAGCTTGTGGGATTTTACCTGTAAAAGCATTGTGAGATAAGTTGAGGGCATATAGGGCTTTGAATTCTCCTATTTCTGCAGGTATATGTCCATCAAAACTGTTGCACGACAGGTCAAGTGAGGTGTAGATAGTTAGGACCTTCTCCAACTCCAATTCTTGATCTTTTAATGTAACTCTTACTGTCATTTGATAGCCGTCATAGAGATTTGCCCCTATATCTTCGGGATCTCCAGTCTTATTTTCAGTTTCAATCATTGCCTTCCAGCTAGAAAAGTAACGTATTGGAAACTTACCAACAAAATGGTTTGAGGCCAAGTCTAAAATTTGAAGGTTGGACCACGTGGAATTAGCGCCTAGACAATTAATAGATCCATAAAATTGGTTAGATCGCAAAATAAGGACTCTCAATGTGTATATGTTCTTCAAATAACATGGGAAGGTATCCTGAATGTGGTTGTTGCTGACGTCCAAAACCTCCAACGTTGTATTGCACTTGGCCAGGGATTTTGGTAGCTCTCCTTCTAGTCGATTTCCATTCATAAGCAAAGCTTGTAAATTACAATTGTCTGGAAAGGAATCAGGAATTACGCCAATAAGATTGTTTCCCCCTAAATCCATTACCGTTAGTCTTGTACTCTTTTCAATTAAGCATTGGGGAATCGTGCCAGTCAAGTGATTATGGGACAAATCTAGAGCACGAAGATCGGCATTGTTGCACAGTGACGTAGGAATTGACCCGTCAAATTTATTCCTAGATAAGAAAACAGAGGTGGCAGGCAGACGAGTGTAAGCGGACGGTGGGAGAGTTGAACTTACGCTCTGCCGGACTCCAAATTCCTGCGGGAGAGTTGATCTTACGCTCTGCCGGACTCCAAATTCCAGTGGGAGAGTTGAAAGCTGCCCTTGGAGCTGGTTGGAGTGAAGGTCTAAGGTGCTCAACGAGGATCGGGAAGTGTTGGGAGAATTTAAATTGACATCTAGAGTCTCTAGACAATTATGAGAAAGATTCAAAGCTTTAAGATTGGGAAGTCTCCAGATCCAACTAGGTAGCTCCCCATGAATCTTGTTGTCAGAAATATCTAGTGTAAACAATTTAGAATTGTTTCTCGAGGAAATGGGAAACTTCCCAGTCAAACGGTTATTCTGCAGCGTCACGTGGGTGAGATTGGGCAAACCGAAGAGGTCTCTTGGCATTGAACCGTTGAGAAAGTTGTGCTCCATTCGTATCTCAGACAGCGACTCGCACCTCCCGAGTGAGTCCGGGATTGGACCGACCAATAAATTTTCCTCAGTATTCAGAGTCTCAAGCCGATTCCCAAAACACATATCAGGAGGCAGAGTACCAGTCAGTTTATTCCATGAAAGATAAAGAAGCTGAAGCTTCCCATTCTTTCCCAGCCTCTGAGGAATGATCCCGGTAAAGTTGTTCTCCCACAACCTCAACTCCTCCAGTTCCGGCATGTCGCCAATAGACTCAGGAATCTCGCCTGTAAAAACATTATACGACAAGTCCAAGGATTTCAAGCTCACCAAGTTCCCGATCTCCGGTGGTATCTCGCCGGATAAGTTACAGTCTCTGGCTTCGAAAATAACTAGTTCCAATAGGTTCCCGATCTCCGAGGGTATGCCACCTTCATACTTATTTGAGTACCCAATGTAGAGCTCCCTGAGGTTGGTCAAATTTCCTATCTCCTGCGGTATAGGACCTCCGAGTTCGTTATTGGATACGTCCAAGTATTCTAGGAATTTCCATTGCCCGAACTGGGGCGTTATCCGACCTGAGAAATAGTTACCACCTAGATTCAAATGGCGCAAGTTGGGCATTTGGGTGACGGCCAAGGGCAAGTCACCTGTCATGCGGTTGTGAGAGAGATCCAAAGCCTGAAGGTTCTTGAGGAGGGAGAGCTGGGAGGGGAAGCTCTCACTGGATAAGTTAAGACAGCCGTTGGCTTCGAAACGAACTAGTTCCGATAGGTTCCCGATCTCTGGGGTATGCCACCTTCGTACATATTGGTGTACTGTCCAATGTAGAGCTCCCTGAGGTTGGTCAAGTTTCCTATCTCCTGCGGTATAGGACCTTGGAGCATGTTACCGGATACCGCCAAGTATTCCAGGAACTCCCATTGCCCGTACTGGGACGGGATCCCACCCGAGAAGAAGTTACGGCCGAGATGCAAATGGCGTAAGTTGGGCATTTGAGTGACGGCCAAGGGCAAGTCACCGGTCATGTCGTTGTCGTAGAGATCCAAAACCTGAAGGTTCTTGAGGAGGGAGAGCTGGGAGGGGAAGATGCCGTTGAAGCGATTGTCGGAGAGATTGAGGACACGGAGGGCGAAGAGGGAAGAGAGCTCGACGGGGATGGCCCCGGAGAGTTGATTGGAGGCGACGGAGAGGTTGGAGAGGAAACGGAGATGAGCCAGGTCTGGGGAGAGAGTACCAGAGAGACGAAGGTCTGAGAGGTCGAGGATTGTCACGCGACGACGGGAAGGGTGGCATGTAATACCCGACCAGGTGCAGTGGCTAGTGGAGGCGTTCCACGTAGAAAGAGCTGATTGTGGGTCGTGAGTGATGGAGGACTTGATGGAGAGGAGGGCTCTGTATTCCGGGAGGAGATATCTGCCGGAGAGGGTTGGATGGACATGGAGGACGAACATAATCAGAAGCGAAAGGAGGAGTTGCATATTTGTGTTTTTCTTTAATTTCTTGATTTGGTTTAGAGAGGTAATGAAGAAGAGATATGGAGAGGGATTGAGAAAGATGTTTGTAATAAGTTAAGTGTGAAGCCTTATAAAGGCCGTTTCAAAAGAAAAATATAATTGAGACCCACCATGTATATTTATGTCTAGTGGCTGCAAGCTTTTCTGTAGTTTAATAGGAAGAAAATAATCAATGAGATAGTATCTCGGATTCAATGTGTTTATGGAGGGCTCTTTCAAGGAAGACCACATAGGAGCTATTGTGGCCTCTCTTTTCCCTAGAAGTCATGTATAATGACCAATATATAGTTAAGGTTTCTTTAGGTCATTTAGAAACTCCAAATCCACGTAAAATATCGTTCCCCGCAATGTTCGCTTGAGAAGGTTTAAACGACTATCGAACAAACTTTCTTTCCAGCTTTTTGATTGGTTCAATGTCAAGATCCTTTGGCTTAGTAAACTTCGTAATTTGAAGTGCCTTGTGAAATTTATAGAGAATTTAGTTAGCTTTCAAATGCCATTAACATTAAGCTAATCCAATGTCGCGATTTAGGGGTGAGCACCGATCTAATTGGAGTTAGAATTCCGTAAATCAGACTCCAACTTGTCGGATTAGAATTGAATTTGGACTTTTTTTCAACCTTTTTTAAGCTTTCATATTTAACAAATTTTTAAACGAGACTTTTTTGTTGGCTTTTGAATTTGAAGTTTACTAAAAAGATAATAAAAAAATCTTTGAACGCTCAACAAAATACCCCTGTTAATGGTCATTGCACATCAATATTTATAGTAAATCTTTAATTATAAAAAAGAAAAGTTCTAAACATAAATCCTACACTCCTACATTCCACTTAAAAACATGTGATTTTATTCTTTTACTTTTATACTTCATTAAATATGAGGATAAAAAAATAAAATTACATGTTTTTAAGTCGTGTGCAGAGTGTTAGGCTTCTGTGTAGCATAACTCTATAAAAAATATTAACTACTAGTGTCTAGCTTATTTATAACTTATTTGTATATTAGATTTATTTCAAGTTTCTAATTACATGTTATTATATTTAGTAAATTAGTATTATGTGTTATTAATTTATTGTACTAGAATTATTAGTTATTTCTGTATTAGTGTCTAATTTATTTATATTTTAGACTTATACTATAATATCTAATTACATATTTTTATACTAGTGCCTAACTTATTTGTATATTAGACTTATTTCTAATGTCTAATTATATGTTATTATACTTTAATAAATTAGTATTATATGTTATTAACTTATTATAATATACTTATCTCAATATTAGTATCTAACTCATTTCTACACTTAATTTTATATGTTAGTATTTCACACGTCTTCTTTTCTCCGCACTCTCCTTTTGATACTTGTCTGTTTTACTAACTTTGTCATTCTCTACGTTACAACATTTTATTTTATTTTATTTTTAAATCCACAGAGTGGTCTCCCTTTCGTACTTGTCTTTTTGACTAAGTTTGCCTTTCTCTTGGTTACAATTTTTTTTTAAAAAAAAATCCACAAAGTGGTATAAGGGAACGTTATGATCTGATAGCACCCATTAGGACGGAAGCTCACTTTTTTCTTTAATGAAAATAAATATTTAAATATAATATCTAAAGTAATTATGACCCACGCGGATACCTTTCTGCCAAAGTTTTTTCATTAAAGTTGCTTTATTTGTTGGATCTTTAACATTTATTGATTGGACTTTAAAGTTAAAGCTCGATTGAAAAACAAAACGCGATTTGGGGAGAAATCTTTCTAATCTAAAGTAATTCAAAGGGTCAGTTTTGTTGGTTAACATGGAGAGACCTTGTTGCGTTTGCGTTTGTGTTTGCGTTTGCTTTTGGGTACTGAGAATATTCCTATTAGAACTAAATCCGGTCTCACGAATCATTTCGGGTTCATATTCTTTTTATTTGTTAGACTGTAAATTAAAATCATGTCGGATTCATGTTCTTTTTAGAAAGGTTGTTGGGATCGAGGAATCTTCCTATTCTTTCTAGTGACTCCCAAGAGTCAAGATAGGTCTTACAATTCTTTTACTTTTATTGGATCTCATTCCTATTGGAACTAAATCCATGTCTCACATTCAATGGGTCTAGTTCTAACAGAAAACTAAACCCAAGCTTATAAAAACATGTGTAAGTTATCTTAGGTGAACTTCCAACCAAAATTCAATTTACCACCGATTGGGGCTTTCCTTTGTTGAATCTTTAACATTTATTGACTGGACTTTAAAGTTAAAGCTCGATTGAAAGAAAAGACGCGATTTGGGGAGGAATCTTTCTAGTATGCTTTTTGCTTTACAACTCTAACGACTCCAGACTACTGACTCATATATATCTTGATAAAGTCTTCAAAACTATGTATTCAACTTATAATAAAAACTACTTTCACCCATTATAATCAAATAATCATATAAAAAGAATAAAAGTTAAAGCTAGATTGAATAAAAAAAAAAAAAAGCATTGGATTGGATCTCATTCCTATTGGGGCTTTTCAATTGCAACTTGAACTTTGCAAATGGAAGGGCATGCAACATACATTTCAGCGCTTCTCTTATCTCTGCCTTAAACATGATAAGTATGAGAGAAGAAAGAAAAGGAAGCTTGAGATCAACTCGGTCAGACACAATTAAGCTCAATTCATTTCTTAAACAAGTTGTTCGTGAACACAAAATTATGATCAGTTATTAATGATAACACTTCTATACAAATTGGCTCGACTTGTATAAGCTCGTATAAATTAATTCGAATAATTTTGTATTTATTTTTAATAATATTAATTAACTCCGTCATTATAATAAGAATATTTAAAAACGTATGAGAAATCATGTTCCTAATATTAAACATGTTATTTGAGTCTTTATGAATCTAATTGTTAATATTGGTGTACAAAACTTTAGAAAGAAATTAGTAGAAACTCAAAGTTTATTTATCAACATTGCAGATAAAATTATCAAATAAAATATAAAAAATCTATTTATCTAAATCAAACAACTCGTGAACAAGTTTGAACATTAAATTAGGAGTCCGATGTACTCCGAGATTTCAATTTGGGACTTTCTTCTTCTTCTTCTTCTTTTTTAATTATTATTACATTCATATGCATGGTACTAGGCATTCCAAGAATCGAATGCTGTCGGGATCGTTCCGGAACTCGTGACCGAATAACAGAAAAAGACTTGCACACATGGGTATGTTGCCAATGTTGACAAGAACTTGGAATGATGGCAAAATGCATAAAAATTAAGCAAGGATGACGTCTTGCATTTTCTAGCTGTTTTTTTTTTTTGATAGAAAAGAGATCTTCATTGCAAATAGGCACAAAACGCCTTAAGAGTGCTTACAAGAAATGAAATCTATGTAAACAATATTATCAATAAAGTGGGGAACTCCATGCCACCACAATTTCACATCAGAAATAGACCAAGCATGCCTTGCTAGGTGATGAGCTGCTGCATTAGCCATACGGAAATTATGTTAGATCAGACAGTGCATAAATCTGAGCATAAGTCTTCTAATTTTAGTGATAACAGTTCTTCCAGAAGAGCAAGGTGAATCAACACTGTTTATTTCCTCTATTAAATGTAAACAATCACTCTCAATAAGAAGATTGTGAAAGCCAATCTGAAAACAGAATTTGAGACCCTAAAGACAGCCATAGCCTCCACATTTTCTGGTTCTAAGAATTCATCTTCAACTTTGCTAAGTGACATGATCACCTCACCACAATCACTGTGCATATTAGCTCCAATTCCAGTTTTATTGCAATCAAAGAAGAGAGCTCCATCTACATTTAGTTAAACCAGTCTGATGGAGGAGGAATCCATCAATAATTCAGGTTTTTGACCAAAACCTGCTGCTGAGAACATGTGGACTGAAAACCTTTCAAGGAGAGAGCATGGCTTATAACTTGTTGAGGGTGCAGCTTCACACTTTCATGAATCATTTTATTCGTTATAAACCAGAATCCCCATGCCATAAGAATAAAATCTGTGAAACATTCAGTAGACTGTGTAGAAAAGATCTCCATAGCAGTTAGCATAAAAGATCTGAAGAAATCCAGTTTCGATAAAATAGCAAATTTGGATACCCAATATGCATGTATATCTAGACAAAAGATCAGTGCATGGGCTATATCTTCCATTGAGTTATCACAGAAACAACAAGAGCCATCCACCATCACCCTTTTCCTGACTAGATTAAATTTTTTCGGAAGAATCTCTTTACATTCCACCAATGTGTACTACAATTAATTAAAGAAGAGACTTGATCATCCAATTATGTCTGTGCATTTCTATGTTGGTTATACATAACAGAAACTTCATTACTCAGTTTTCGAAAACCAAGAATCCAAGAGTCATTGAGGATATGTATACTGCTGCCATTACCCACACTCCATCTCCCTCCTTTGATCAATAGATTTTTAGCCTCCCATATCCCTCTCCATGCAAAAGAGGGTGAATTACCAAGAGTGGCCTAAAAAAGATTAGAAGTAGGGAAGTATCTGGAACTGTAAATCTTATAGAACAAACTATCTGTGCACTGCAGCAACCTCCAACTCTGTTTGGCTAGCATAGCCATATTAAATGTTTCCAAATCTTTGAAGCCTAAACCTCCTACACTTTTAGGCTTACACATACTCAGCTTACCCAATGGATCTTTTTTTCTTCCTTCTTCTATCCCCACCAGTAGCTTGCCATCATTCCTGCAGGATCAACACATAACTTATGGGGGAGTTTAAAACAAGACATGGCATAGGATGGAATAGCTAAAGTCACAGCTTTGAGCAACACCTCCCTTCCCCCTTGAGAAAAAATATTGCCCTTCCAACCTTGTGATTTCGACCATACTTTATGCCTAATCTTAGCAAATGCAGTCAACATTGATTTACGAACTAAAGGTGGTAAACCTAAGTATTTGTCATAGTGCTGAATCTGAGAATTTCCCCATAGATTCATAATAGCTCTCTTCTTAGTAGCCTCAGTATTCTGACTAAATACCATGGCAGTCTTGTCTTGATTAATTAATTGTCCTGAAGCATCCCATAACATTCAAAAGCTCAAGTAATCTGCCATTAGTTTCAACACTAGCAATACAAAAAATGAGGCTGTCATCTGCAAACAACAGATGATTCAAGCTTGGGGTCCCTCTATAGAATTTGATACCATGATGGAATTTGAAATTGATTCTCTTCTCTGTAAACCAATTAAACCTTCAGTACACAACAAGAATAGATAAAGAGAGATGGGGTCATCTTGTCACAATCCTCTAGAAGGAATAATATGTCCAGTAGGAGTTCATTGGTTAGAACAGAAAATGAGGCACTTTGAACACATTTCATAACAAGTTTGGTTAAACTCTCATGGAATCTAAGCTTTAACAAAACTGCTTCAAGAAAGGGCCATTCCACCCTATCATAAGCTTTACTTGTGTCTAGCTTTAATGACATATAACCCTTCTTACCCCTCATTTTCCTTTTTAAAAAATGAAAAACCTCATGAGCAACAAGGACATTATCCGAGATCAATCTACCAGGTAAGAAGGCAGATTATGTTTCTGATACAACAGTAGGTAAGACATTTTTAATCCTATTTGCAATGACTTTGGGTATCAGTTTGTATATTACATTACAAAGACTGATGGGTCTAAAATCATTGACTCTAACATGATTTTTCTTCTTAGGGACCATGGTAATAAAAGTGTGGTTGACTGCTTGAGGAAAATCACCAGAATTTAAAGCATAAAGGACAGCAATAGATATAGAATTACCAATTTGAGGCCAGAATTGTTGACAGAATAAAGGGGGCGTTCCATCAGGACCTGGTGCTTTCGACGGGTGCATTTCTTTCAGAGCTCTACTGACTTCATCCACAGAATATGGCTTAATAAGATCTGCATTCATCTCCACTGTGACTTTACTGTCTATGTTATCCAGCACATAAGACATATTATGTGTACCTACAATGGAAACAAAGAAGAAAAATAGTTAATGATGAGGTTATCACAGCATTCTCCTTCATGCCAATGACCTCCTTCATCCATGAGTTTAAAGATTTTGTTCTTGTTTTGTCTTTAAGATGCTTTAGCATGGAAGAACCTAGTATTTTGACCACCTTCAGCTAACCACAGGGCTCGAGATCTCTGCTTCTACACCACCTCTTCCTTACTCAACCATTTATGAACTTCATCAGATGCTGCACTAACTTCCGAAGAGTTTAGTTCAAGGGGTCTCTTTGTTGCACCAGTTTCAGTTTCTGTCGTGCTTTCTGCAGATTAGAATGCACTTTACCAAATTGAACTTTATTCCAAAATTGTAAATTAGTAGCACAACCAGAGATACTAGACATAACATCTTCTAAGTATGACTGATTACCAAGCAGGTTCCAATAGTTAGTCACAATCTGTTTACACTCATCTTCCCTAACCACATAGCCTCAAATCTAAAAGGCTTAGGGCTTCTTCTTCTAGGTTGGACACCCTAAACATCAATCCACAAAGGTAAAATGTAACTCCCCATATTTTAGTGTATTTTTAATTGAATGATTATTTCTTATTAATTTAAAAATTTATTATCTTATTTTAAAATTAGTTGGATTTTTAGTGGGTTTATTTTTATGTTTTTAATTTTAGTGAAAATTATTCTGAAATGCTTTCTTACAATTGATTATTGTAATACATTTAAATTGTTTTTCATATTAAATTAGCTTATTATTGGGTTTAATTATTTATTTTCATTTTAATCACTGCGTTTGAATTTTTTTATTTCACTTGCTGTTTTAAAATCGTTTCCATTGGATCATTTTTGTGACCCAAGATGTGAGGACTGGATCTCATTTCTTTCCCTACATTTTCTCTTTCTTCTTTTCTTTTCTTCCATTTTCATTTTCTTCTTTTCTTTTCTCTTCTTTTTTTTTTCTTTCTTCTTCTTCCCTGCTCTCCCGCGCGCTGCAACCCCCCTCCCTCTCTCTCTCCGTCCGATCCTCCTTCTCACCCCAGCGCCGCCGTGCGCCGGCGGTGGTCGACACCGCCCGGCTTCCCAGCACCCCACCCACCAACGACCACCCCTCGGTTACCAGCCCTAGCGGCGCCGCCGTTAGCCTCCAAGCACCACACGAAGCCACGACATTCCTTGTGCCGCTGCGCCACCGTCGCGCCACCTCCGGCCACCATCTCTTCACCACATCATCCTCGACCTCCTAGCAACCCAATGGACCCAACCCCACCTCCGATCTGTCACCGGTGGAGCCCCACCATCAATATTTCCATTTTGGGTGTTTTTGCACTTCAACCGCCTATTGCGCCACCAACCACGGCCAACCACCACCACCACTTGCTTCACCGACATCCATAAGCCCTACCCTATAAATCTCGGGTCTTCGTTTACACCATTCAAAAGTGGGTTTTTGAGACCACGGCCACAGTGCATTTGACACTGTTTTGTTGCTGCGTTGCCGCTTCTAGCACCTCTGTGATCTTTCAAAAATTATATTATAGCATTGTAAGTATTTTTCCAAAGAACTTTTGATATTTAAATGTATTTATGCGCTAATTCATATTTACTGTGTTGG